>NW_025225221.1:0-4580 GCF_018294505.1 Triticum aestivum
CAAACTGGGTTATACAACCACACTTATAGCAACCATTAGAGTTGGTAGCCTCGTCATTTTCCTTGAAATGACTTGCCCTTTTGAACACCACTCTTATTATGCTTCTCATCACATCTCCATTTTCCTATACCGCTGATGATATTGTTCAGCCAAAATCCTCATAGAAGGATTGAAAGTGGAGAGCATTTCCGCGATGAGATTGGCATCTAAAACTGCGCAATTGCAGAATCTCAAACTTTGAGTAGGTTTGATGCCCATCAGAGTTGCATGGTACCACAGACTCAAAGTCATGGAATCGGACCAATGCCCATTCCCTATGCGCTCCAGGTATCATCACCACTCTCTATTGATCCCAATAGATCGGGGTGTCAGTGATGTGAGATGAAGTGCAATGCAACATACTATGCTATATCAGCTATAGCGAGAGCCTCGTGAGCATGTACGGTTATGGTAGAACTGAGATTCAGGCAAACTCAGCAAATTGATTCCGGAGATGTTCAACATATCCTGCATGAAATCTTCATGCCCATTAATTTACTCTCTAGTAAATTAATTTTCAGCCACAACCAAATGGTTAAAGTGCTCGAAATAGTAAGTCTGGTTGCTAAACTGCAAAGTCCATGAACCAATGTGTAAACATCATGGACTTTCATTGGACTATGGTATAACCCGAGCACTACATGTATACGGTTGCTGGTTGCATGCAGTCACCCTAATCAGATCATGCATGCGTTAAGGAACCTAATTAGCAGATGCTAATTAGCCGGACGGTTGAGCGGATACATGCATGCATCTTTGCACTTGAACGATTGCAATGATCGATGAGCATGGTTATGTGCATGTGTGCCAATATAGAAGAAATATATGGCCTTTTCTGTGAATATCAGAAAGAATGTGGACGGAAATGCAGATATGCCAAAGGGATAGGATTCCCCAATCCGCGGTTCCTCCAAGCCGTATGGCCTATCACCGGAGAAATCCGTGCCGCACAGCCAACGCCGCGCCGTCGCCGTCGACGGGCGGCCAACAGCCAGCCCGACCATGTCGTCGGGTCGTGCAACTGCACGTTGCCAATTCCTCGCCGTCGCGCGTTGTGCCACTGACGCCTCATAGCCACGCCCTACACGGCCGCACTGCGTCGGCTAGAACCTCCGCTGCGCCATGCTCCGCGGATGCGACCGGGAGAGCCAGGCCAGGAGGTCGTGGCTTACGCCTCGCCTTGCGCGTGGACTGGGCCGCGCAGTGGTCACAAGACCTCGGCCGTGCGCCGGTCGCCTTCGCCGACGCGACGCGGTTGCTGCCACCACGCTCCGGTGGCTGACCATGCAGCCTTGCTGCGCTGTTGTTGTCGCGTTGAGGGCGCTCCCTTGCGTTCAACGAGGCCATCACTTGGAGCCACCACCCGAAGAAGTCGCCGTTGACGATGCCGAAGACGGCCGTAGCTCTGTGCCTGAAGGTAACCGTCGGGTGCACACTTCACTTCTTTGTTCTTTGTCGAAGAAATTTCTTTCCTTGGATTAGCAGTCTTGATCCTTGTGAGTGCATAGACGTACAGGGAAGAAAACCAATCAATCGTTAGATCATTAATTGATCACAAGAAGACAAGATCAAATTGGGCAGTTTCTTGATTAATTTCCCTTCTGCATGCTGTTTTGCCGTGAACGGAGTGGTGGCCGATTGCATAGCATGGCTTGGTTCAAGGGATTCGTCCATCTTTGACATCCTTGTTCTGTCGCAGCCAGCCCCGGTGCCATGCGCAGACTGTAGTCGCGCCTTGCAGAACGGCCAGTCGTCTCCGCCGAAGGCACGCGGAGAGGCCCGCCGGGATGCCACGGTGGTGGCCGCTGTTTCGCCTCTGGCTGAAATGCCCGTCCCCGTCCTCGTTGCTTGAGACCGGGGCTGTGCGTGACCGCCGTCGGGATGGCCTTTTCCTCTCTCTTTTTTTGACGAACCTCGTCAGAGGACAGGAGCTCCCGCATTGCATATAAAAGAAAAGAGTTGGTCCGGTTAATAAGGGAAACCGGACCCAAAAACCATACATGGCCTTTTCCTTTCTCAGCGGAGAGCCACGGGCTAATAACGTGTTAATAGTAAAAATACGAGACATGATATGAATCAAGTGCGATCTTTATTGATGAATGATAACTGCTATTTATACAAGTCCAAAGGACACGAATGAACATGCGTCTCTTCGGATAGTTGCGAGCGAACTATACCTGGCCATACCTCGGGCCGGGCCAGGCCTAGCCAAGCCCGACGCAAAAAACCCAGGCCCGGGCCCGGCCCGGCCCGACCCGAGCCCGGCCCGATGTCACGCCCAATATGTGACCCTATCTAAAAGGAACTCGAACGTTCCACCAAGGATAGACCCGCATATTGAAATGCTTTTGCAAGGTGGATATCATTACATCAACATTACATAATAGATGGGAATACATACAAGAGGCATACAATGCCACACGAATACAACATCACAATACATAAGAGCATCATCCGACTACGGATGAAACACAAACAGAAACTCAAACGACATCCACCCTGCTAGCCCAGGTTGTCGACCTGGAACCTATCCCCTGATCGAAGAAGAAGCAAAAAAAAAAAAAACCTCAACGCAAGCAAGCATCGCTCTCGCGTCATGATCTTCGCATAACCTGTACCTGCAACTGTTGTTGTAGTAATCTGTGAGCCACGAGGACTCAGCAATCCCATTACTGTGGGTATCAAGACTAGCAAAGTTTAAAGGGAAAGAAAGTGGTAAAGTGCTGAGGCTGTAGCAGCGATTAAGCATATATGGTGGCTAACATACGCAAATAAGAGCGAGGAGAGAGCAAATGGAACGTTCGTGAAGCTAGCAATGATCAAGAAGTGATCCTGAACTCCTACTTACGTCAAGCATAACCCAAAGACCGTGTTCACTTCCCGGACTCCGCCGAAAAGAGATCATCACGGCTACACACACGGTTGATGCGTTTTAATTCGGATCAGGTGTCAAGTTATCTACAACCGGACATTAACAAATTCTCATCTGCCTATAACCGCAGGCACGACTTTTGAAAGATTATACCCTGCAAGGGTGTCCCAACTTAGCCCATGATAAGCTCTCGCGATCAACGAAGGATATACCTTCTCCCAGGAAGACCCGATCAGAACCGAAATCCTGGTTTACAAGACATTTCGACAATGGTAAAACAAGACCAGCAAAGCCGCCCGGATGTGCCGACAAATCCCGATAGGAGCTGCACATATCTCGTTCTCAGGGCACACCGAATTGTCCAAACTTCCGGTAGGCCAGCCCAGAGTTGCCCCTGGTGGCCACCGGCGGTAGACAGGTTGGACCAACACTCACGACGAGCAATGGCCCGGGGGGGGGGGATAAAATAAAGATGACCCTCGAGAGCGCGACTCCCAAGGGAAAAAGGGCTAGGTGAGGCAAATGGTAAAACCAAGGTTGGGCCTTGCTGGAGGAGTTTTATTCAAAGCGAACTGTTAAGGGGGTCCCATAAATCACCCAACCGCGTAAGGAACGCATAATCCGGGAACATAACACCGGTATAACGGAAACTAGGGCGGCAAGAGTGGAACAAAACACCAGGCATAAGGCCGAGTCTTCCACCCTTTACCAAGTATATAGATGCATTAATAATATAAGAGATATTGTGATATCCCAACATAATCCTGTCCGTCATAGAGCAATCTTCAACTTCACCTGCAACGAGCAACGCTATAAGAGGGCTGAGCAAAGCGGTAACATAGCCAAGCAATGGTTTGCTAGGAAGGGTGTCAAAGGTTAGAGGTTCATGGCAATTTGGGAGGCTTGATGAGCAAAAGATAGGTAGCACAGCAAAGCGATAGAACGAAGCAACTAGCATAGCAATGATAGTAGTGAGATCCAGGGTAGCGGTCATCTTGCGTGAAATCCCGCAAGGAAGAAGAACGAGTCCATGAAGAAGATGAAGCCACGAAGACGAACCAAGCGTAGACGAACGAATCCTCACGATCGCAACGAAACGAGAACTATCGAGAAGAAGCACACAACATGGTAAACACACCACACATGAACAAGGCATGATGCACAACAAGCATGATGCATGACAAAGGCTACATGAAGCTACTCATGGCAAGAGATGATGCAAACAAGAGCAACACATCAAAGTAAGTTTAAATGAGGGCGGGAACAACATAGAACAATTCCGGTAAGTCCTCATATGCAAATTTCAAAGTTGGTCCAGATCTGAATAAACATTATGTTCAAGTTGTTAAAAAACAAGTTAAGATGCACAAAGATGATCCACACGAAATTCTAGTCAAGTTACATATAAAGTTCAATTAGTTCGGAGCTACGGGGTAAAACATACGAGCAAAACAAGTTAAACATGGCATTGATGCAAAATGCACCCAAACATCAAGCAAACACCTCAAAACATGGATGCAACATGATAATATGAAACTACATGCAAAATGAAGCAAGTTTCATATAGACCACACTCAAAATAGAGCAACGGTTCAACACATACACTCTATACAAGTTATAGTAACAATTTGTCCAAAACAGCAACTAGTTATATAGCAAGCACCAACAC
>NW_025225221.1:5144-6193 GCF_018294505.1 Triticum aestivum
ATAGCATCACGAAATAACAGATTTAGCCTAGCAAAACAGCAACAGCAAGTACACTACTTAACAAGCTCGGTTCACTCACAAGTCATTGCATGACAAGATAAGCATAGCATCATCAAGAAGACATGTTTATGAAACAAATCAAGGCAAGAACAAGTTCATATCATGCAAGGATCAACTACAACAACCTTGGCAAAATTGAATAACATGTAAACAATCTGCCAGGAAACATTTTGTAGCAAAAGTAGAGCACGAAAATGACATGCTAGACTACTCGATAATTGCAAACACGGGCACGAATGGATAGAGAAAACCCATATATTCAAAACACCCTTACTGAAGTATGTCAAAATATGCATGGATCTCTCTGTAGCATCATGTTTACATGGCATCAAAATAACAGCAGAACAGGGACTAAAATCAGTAACATCACGAAGCCTAGTTTACATGCTTGTGCTAGTCACCATATTGATCACAAAAATAAATGGTAAGCACCTCTGTAAAGATGGCATGACATAGTTCAAAACACATGTAGACATCAACCTCATAGGATGCACACATCAAACATAGCAAAAATGACAAAAGAGCAAGTTTTGTTAACAGACAGCAGACAACATCATGAAGCACTCTTGTAAGGATGATTCAGACATCAAGATGACCTCAAATGAATATAGTGCAATGGAATGAAATGAAGTACTCGTAGAGGCGAACAATTTGACATATTACACGCACGAAATGGAGCTACTGATGGAGAGATATGATACGATGAACATGGCATGATAATGTCAATAATTTCGGGGACTTAGTGGAAAAATGGACCTCGAGGGGAAAAAGTCAACTCGCCGGAATCTTCGCCGGAAAACGGCCGGAGTAGACGGGGAAGACGCCGGAGCTGCGGGGAGAGGTCGGAGAGGACGGATCCGGGCCGGATCTGGGCGCTCCTCGCCGGATCCGGCCGGATCCTGGCGGGGAACGGCGCGGGGAGGCGAAGGCGAGCTCGGGGCGGCGCGGCCGGCAAGGCAGCGGCGCTCGGCGCTGACCGGAGGGGCGCG
>NW_025225221.1:6265-10487 GCF_018294505.1 Triticum aestivum
TGGCGGTGCGCGGGCCGGGCGGGCCGGCTCCGGGCCCCGCGGGCCGTGGCGGCGCGTGGGATGGGCGACGGGACAGGTGGCAGGCTGCGGTTCGCCGGTGGATGGCGGCTGGACATCTCCGGCGGCTGGACATACATGTCCGGTTCGCGGAGAGGGGAAAAAGCTAGGGTTAGGGGGATTCATCCGCGAATTTTTCGGGAAGAGCACATATTTATAGGTAGAGGGAGCTAGGAGAGTCCAAATGAGGAGTGGTTTTTGGCCACGCGATCGTGATCGAACGACCGAGAGCATGGAGGGGAGTTTACTGGGTTTTGGGCCACTTTGGAGGGGTGTTGGGCTGCAAAAAGAAAGGGGGGTTTCGGGCTACGCGGTTAATCGTTGGAGTACCAAACGACCTCCAAATGGCATGAAACTTGACAGGCGGTCTACCAGTGCTATACCAAGGCCGCTTGGCAAAACTCGGTCCATTCCGAGAATGTTTAACACCCGCTCACAACGAGAGACAAAAGGGGGACGCCGGACGACATAGGAGCGCCGGATTGCAAAACGGACAACGGGGAAAAAAGCTCGGATGCATGAGACGAACACGTATGCAAAATGAAATGCACATGATGACATGACAAAATACAACACGCAAGCAAATGACATGGCAAAGAAGGCGAATAACTAGCAGACACCTGGCGCATCGGATCCGGGGCGTTACAACACTCCTCCACTAACAAGAAATCTCGTCCCGAGATCTTAGGACCGAGACGGAAGGGAAAAAGGGATGAGGTGAAACAAGAACTCAAGAGAAGAAGCAAAGAATCGAGAGCACTCGAGACGAAGAGAGGAACGATGAGAATGACGAGGATCGAAAGTTCACGGAATCAGATAGACTATGAAACCACTCCGGTTAGAACGAGATAAGAAACAAATAAGACTGAAAGGATTTAAGCAGCACTCCGGCTGAAAATGGAAGGAAAAGAACATGAACTTCACACGATGGAATGACACTTGACGACATAAGCAACGCAAAGCCTCCGGAAGAAATTAAAAAATGGAATGAAATGAACTTACAAGGAAGGGTTGAAAGGAGTTGTTGAGAAAATCAACAATGAAAGGATAAGCTTGTTGTGGTCTTATAGGTAACATCTCAAAATCATAAGGTGATAACCGGCCACAAACGGAAATGATTGGATAGCTGAGAGGAACGAAGAAATGCAAAACTCCACTTCAAAAGAATACGGAGAATTAATTGCACTTCGAGACGCGAGAAGAACAGATATTTGAACTCCACGACAAGAATCTTGATGAACACTTGAAGAGTTAATTAAATCATGAAGAACCACCACGAAGAACTCCGGTTACAAAAGGATTATGAGATAGAATGAATAATGAAAATAATAAGATGAGCCTTGCGATGATTTAGAGGGAGGTTCCGACAAAATAGTTGAGGAAAATTTGAACTCCGGAAAAGAAAAGTTGAGAAACACTTGGAACTAGAATTTATTCCTCACGAACAAACTCCGAAGGAAGGGATTACTCACTTGGATGAAATAAGAATAAGATTTATTGTATGCTTATCCTTCATCAAATTAAATTGATGACAAGCAATGGATTTAGCATACTACTCATTCTTCTTGAAAAGGATTGAGAAGTGACATATCACAAACTTGAGAAGGTCTTCATGAACCACAAATAGGATTGAAAAGAACGAATGAATTAAAATGATAATCAAGGAAAAAGAATCTTGAACGAACCGCCGTTAGAAATGAAAATGAACGAAGAAAAGAGAAAGAATCGCCGGGAAGAATTAGAAGAACCAATATGCTAGAGGGGATTAGATACAAAAGAACACAGAGATCATGAGCTGATTAACGAACACTTGAACGAAGCACCGGGATAATTGGATAACGATAACTGGAATGATCGCCTCTGGTGAAAAGAAACAGGAAAAGAACTTCTGACATACTCCGGATGGTTAAGAAAAGAATATCCGACAAATGGAATAATTCGAGAGGATAACATGAAGCTAGAACCATGAAACTTCGAGAGAACGGACAAGGTTTAAGAGGAACTCTTCTTCAGTCTTCAAAGGTGAGAAAGACGATGAGAAACACCACCGAAATTGTTGAGAAACTCCGGAATGATGAAAAAGAGGAAAGGTTGAACCAACAAAGAAAAGAATTGAAGTCGATCTTGAAAACTCATCTGACTGATGGAATTCACTCTTACGTCGGACTCCAAAAAGAATTAGGAATGGCTCCGGAATAATTAGAAGAGTCAGGTAAGATCCTGGGAAAAGACCTGTGGGTTAGGGCCCACTGAAATAGAACACTATTGGAAAGGGATGTTGAACAAATAGATGATGCACCGGAACAATTGAAATATTTGAATGAGGTGATAACCTCGAATTAATTCGAACACATACGAATCTCCTGAGATGTCTTCCGAACTCCGGAATGATTTAATGACGAGAGGCAAACGAGCAAGGAGAACACTTGATCCAAGGAAAAGAATATGATCAACCGAAAACTTGAATTGGGTCCACCGAAAAAGAGAGGGATGAGGAATGACGAACGAGACGAGAATTCACCGGTTGAAACAATTGACGAAAGACTGAAGAGGCTCCACACGAATGAAATAGATGGTCGAGAGAGAGTCAGACTCTGGGAAGAAGAGGGTGGGAGGGCGGGAAAACAAAGGCAACTTGGAAGGGGAAACCGACGAATATCTTGAAGAGAAAACACCGGTTGAAATCATTGAGGAAAGAAAGCAAAGGCTTCGCATGAGTAGGATGGATACTCAATTACGGACTCCAGTTTCAAGAAGAAGAAGGGTGGGCGGGTGGGAAAAGAAAACAACTAAGGATTGAGCTTGCAAAGATGAAGAGGGTCGAGTCGACTTGACGAGAAAAGCACCGGATCAAAAGAGCTGAGAACCAACGATCGAAAAACCAACTGCGTGATCCTAAAGAAAATTTGAAAGGGAAGAGAAGTAATTCAAAACACCTACGTCAAGATTCCTTACCAGAGCAACGAAGGGGCTGAGGAATAAAAAGAATTCCTACTCTCCGATATAACTAGACTCCAAAAACAGTTTTCTTCTAGACTCAACAACGGCCAAACTACACGATCAATCAAGGGGGGCTCCAAGGGTCGGTCGAGGCTCTGATACCAACTTGTCACGCCCAATATGCGACCCTATCCAAAAGGAACTCAAAGGTCCCACCAAGGATAGACCCGCATATTGAAACGCTTTTGCAAGGTGGATATCATTACATCAACATTACATAATAGATGGGGATACATACAAGAGGCATACAATGCCACACGAATACAATATCACAATACATAAGAGCATCATCCGACTACGGATGAAACACAAACAGAAACTCAAACGACATCCACCCTGCTAGCCCAGGCTGTCGACCTGGAACCTATCCCCTGATCGAAGAAGAAGCAAAAAAAAAACTCAACACAAGCAAGCATCGCTCTCGCGTCATGATCTTCGCATAACCTGTACCTGCAACTGTTGTTCTAGTAATCTGTGAGCCACGAGGACTCAGCAATCCCATTACCATGGGTATCAAGACTAGCAAAGTTTAAAGGGAAAGGAAGTGGTAAAGTGCTGAGGCTGTAGCAGCGATTAAGCATATATGGTGGCTAACATACGCAAATAAGAGCAAGGAGAGAGCAAATGGAACGTTCGTGAAGCTAGCAATGATCAAGAAGTGATCCTGAACTCCTACTTACGTCAAGCATAACCCAAAGACCGTGTTCACTTCCCGGACTCCGCCGAAAAGGGATCATCACGGCTACACACACGGTTGATGCGTTTTAATTCGGATCAGGTGTCAAGTTATCTACAACCGGACATTAACAAATTCCCATCTGCCTATAACTGCAGGCACGGCTTTTGAAAGATTATACCCTGCAGGGGTGTCCCAACTTAGCCCATGATAAGCTCTCGCGATCAACGAAGGATATACCTTCTCCCAGGAAGACCCGATCAGACTCGAAATCCTGGTTTACAAGACATTTCGACAATGGTAAAACAAGACCAGCAAAGCCGCCCGGATGTGCCGACAAATCCCGATAGGAGCTGCACATATCTCGTTCTCAGGGCACACTGAATTGTCCAAACTTCCGGTAGGCCAGCCCAGAGTTGCCCCTGGTGGCCACTGGCGGTTGACAGGTTGGACCAACACTCACGACGAGCAATGGCCCGGGGGGGGGGG
>NW_025225222.1:0-10340 GCF_018294505.1 Triticum aestivum
CGCTCTAGTCATGTCTCCCTGCCACACACAAACTTGACATGTGCCCTCTGATGTTCCGGTAGGTCAGTCGCCCTATATCTTTGACTTGCACACACACACAATTTCGATGGCTCTCTTCATCGATCTTGCACCCACCCACTTGATCCTCTCTTCGACTCTATCGATATCTATGACCCCTCCCTCTCTTCTCGTGGATTGCCCGACCCTCTATATATGATATGGATAGGCCTCCATTTCACACACATTGCATGCAAAATTTTGTTTGAGATGTCATCGACACATATTCCCACAAATACATTCACGAAATCAACCCCCACCACCCCCACCCCAAAACAAAAAACACTCATGAATGCGGTTTGTATCTCTCACAAACACCCACGTAGGTGGGGGACGTGCACGAAGAGAAGAGGTGCATGCACGGCGCACGTACGCCCGTCTCTTTCCCAACCACACCCGCACGGGTACACGGTGGAGCTCATTTCTGTACGAAAAAGGCAGCCCACGTGGTAATTTGGCACGTGTACTGGTTGTCCACTTGGTGGAGGGAGGATTGTCTACCACGGGTGAACAAACAAATTGCGACTTGACGTGTTATGTTAAAAAAAGATGCAAACCATGTGGGGCCTACCTTAGAGGCAAGGCTCTATGCACTGGAGTACTTTTGATGTGTCCCATCAACTTGCAGAACAAGGAGAAGCTTGCTTAGTATGCGTCTCCACCGCCCATGGGCGCGGTGGCTCGCAGGATGAGGTGAAGCTTGCTTAGTACTGTCCGCCTTACGCCCGCTCCCTTGCCCATGCATGCGATGGCTCGCAGGACGAGGAGAAAATTTTACTACTCCCTCCGTTTACTCCTCGTCCCTACTACCTTCGTTATAGAGATTATATCAAATTGTTTGGAATATATATGTCCTTTAGTAGATTTCAATATGAACTACTAGTAGATAGTCCAAACACTGATGTATACAGACGTATTTTAGAGTGTAGATTCACTCATTTTCCTCTGTATGTAGCACTCTCCCTCGCACCTCGACCCTCGCCCACGTGGTGGACGTGCAGCAATTCATTCGGTCTCATATAGCCAGAACGATATACACTGCACTACCATTATTGCTCGACTTCCGAAAAGGCGAACAACCAATTGCAAGGTTAATATTTTGGAGATGCCAAGCGCAAGGTTATAGGAGAACGAGTAGTAGGTGCCGCTCATTTATAAATAAAGTATTTTTTTTCTTCAGTGGCACGTACGCAATATGGTAGGTTCATATGGAGAGAAAAGGAAACCGCTCCACTATATACATAGTCAGGACGGGCCAGCCTACACGGTTGCTTGCTCGGGTTGCTCTCTTCACACTCTCTCGCACAAAATGACTGTCGCCACATCTCTAACATCCCGGCGGATCATGTCCACCGAGGGAAGGGGTGGATGCTTAGTGTAGATGTGATCGCCGTCACCGACGGCGAAAACCCACTGTTGGCACATCCCGATTAGGGGTCCCCGCTGTTCTCTCTCACAAAGCCGGTGAGGTTGCCTTCGTCCCTTGCATACTGCCGCGACGTGGACAGTTGACGCCTCCCGCCGCCCTCCTCATGGTTGAGCTACGTCCCTCAGGTACAACTCCCTTTACAGCCGTCTTGCACCACTGCTCTAGCTGCCCACATCACTCCATGTGGATATTTCTCTACTTCTTTGCCCCGCACATACCTCTACTGGCTTCTACGTACCGTATTTGTGACGAGTTTATGTCTCATCAACTAGTCCCAGTAATCTTATTCTAATCATGCTTCTTCAATTTCTTTGCCGCAGGGATGCTCATCTCGATTTTGGTGAAACTGCACAAAATGATCCGATGGTCAAAAGTTTGCAAACTTCATTTCTTACGAAGCTCGAACGTTGCCAGCAAATTGAAGCCTAGTTAGGGTTCACGGTTCAAGGGCTAGGGACTGCATGGATCTTTTTTCTTTAGCTGCCTTTGTTCCAAAATAAGTGTTAACTTTAGTAGTAGTACAACTTTGTACTAAAGTTTCCATAAAGTTGAGACACTTATTTTGGAACAGAGGGAGTACATATTTGCTATGATCTGTCAATCATTGAGATGCAATACCATGCATGTTAGTCTCCTTTGTATTTGGTGAAATGTTGCAACGAGCAACCTTGGACGCAAGATACATGTAACAGAAGCTGGAAGCTTCATAGCATTGTACAAATTTATCTCGCTGATAAGTTACGATACGTACTATACTAGTACTTCCTCCGTTCCTAAATATAAGTCTTTGTAGAGATTTCACCATGAATCACATGCGGATGTATATAGATGCATTTTAAGTGTAGATTCATTCATTTTGTTTCGTAGTAGTTCACCTAGTGGAATCTCTACAAAGACTTATCTACTAGTAATAGCTAGCCCCCACTACTAGGAATTCACTATCCTCTCCTTGAGCCACATCATCAAAATTAATGTAGCCATTAGATGAACTAAATCAGTCCATAATAGCCGTTTGATCTAGACGTTGAGAGGCTCCGCACTAAGCCACATGCAAGCATGCAGAAATACTGTGGCATGCATGTGAGTGGGTTTTAAATCACATCAACATGTATGCACGCAAGCATGCACCGATAGCATGCATGTAAGTGAGCTTTTAAGTCCCATTAACATGTCAAAAAGAAAAATATAATCCCATTATGCAGTAGGAGTTGGTTGATCTGTTTTCCTTATGTCAGATGATCTACATGATGATGGGAGTTTTTTTAGTTTGGCTACCACATTTGTCATGCGGTTATAGATTTTTTTTAGTTATATGAAATCAATAATTTTACGCAGAGAGATATACGGTTGTTCCGCGGCAACGCGTGGGGACTCATCTAGTAGTATTTAGGAATGGAGGGAGTACTATGTAAAGAGTTAGGTGTTGCACGGTGTCTAGAAAATATGGTGATACTGTGAGGTGGGCCATGTAATCACTGAGCCTGCGTGTTTTCACTGCTCTTGCACTCCTCCGTTGTAAGAATGGAGAAAATTGTAATCTAGTAGTACCTCCTTTTGCCGAAAGCGTGGGATATCCAGCAGTCCTACCACATCAGTAATAAAGACCAATGAGCCGTAAAGTCACATAGACCCAACAGTAAGTTGGACGGACGAAGCAACCATCACTCTTGCGCCAGTGAGAGGTCGCGTCCGCTCTACCCGGGCATGAATGCGGCACCGATTCTTTGGAGCGGCGCTCACCGTTTCGGGCGGGAAGTGCGCGCGGGCGATGGAGGGGCTTTGGGTGGGCCAGGCTGGTCAGGAGCGGGTGTGGCAGCTGTCCGGCTGTCCCTACCGGACACGCCCGGAAACGAGAGGATGCACCAACTCTCGCGGCTAAAATCGTACACTACAGACCATCTCTCTGTAGGAGTAGGTCGATTTGTCGCTCTCTCTAACACACACATGCTGTTAAACACACACACGCACGCACACGCCCGCACCTTGGTTCCGCTGCACCTTCTAACGTGACTTATTACACCTAGACGGAGGGAGTAGTAAGTACGAGATACGGTGGCACACTGACTTAGGTCGAATACAAGTGCTCAAAATTGTGTGCATGTTATAATAAGGATTCACTTAAAATAGTTTGTGAGAAAACAGAGGGATCAATTGGACAGTGTTCTCGAGCAGTAGCGAGATGTGTGAGGTAAGATACACCGCTGGCGCTTTTATTTTTTCTTATTAATTTGTTTGTTTCACCCTCTGACTGGTGGGAGCCAATATACTACGTGGAGAGAGGTAAGGTGACTAAGGCTACATTATTCCTACACCACTTTGGATAGTCTTACCACCAGAGCCACATGACACGATTATGATTTAAATCCCAATGACTCCCACACACATACACACACAAAAACACGACATGCTTGTCACACGAATGCAGGAATGTATAAAAGGTTATTTTCCTCTCGCTGAACATAACGGGAGGGTTGTGTAGCTGGTTAGCCTGTTCGCTCATCAAACTTGAGGTCTCGGGTTCCACTCAAAAAAACTTGAGGTCTCGGGTTCGATAACTACACTTGAGCATAATTTGTGCTAGGAGGATTCTTTAACTGGTCAAAATGGATGGATACGGAGCTATACGATCTCGTAGTGACCGTATAATCACCTCATCACGTACTCTATAAGCTGCAGCCTCGGCGCTTTCTAGGGTTTGCACGCTTCACACACTCTCTCCAGTATATATATACACGCTGGAGCCTCAGCGCTTGGACTTGCTCTCTTCACACTCTCTCACCCTCTCCAGATCTAAACAAGACTTCGTTGGCCTCTCTCTCCCCTCACTGCTACTCAAAGAGCCAGCAGGATCCGTCCACCGGGAAGGGAAGGATGCTTAACACTATCACCGTCAGTGAGGGAGGGAATCCACTACCGGCGCAGCTGTTCAAGTTCACCCAGCGGCGGCGCGGGAGGGCCTCTGACCCCTTCTTCTTCATCTCCGTCCCGTCGCCCACCGAACCACGCCCCAAGAACCTTAAGGTATAATTTACTTATTCCACATGCATTGCTCTAGCTGCATGTATACCATGAATCTAGGACGTGGTTCAAAGAGGAAAGGAGTGTGGGAAAGTAGTCGGGAAAGTTGTATCGCATAAATCTAGGACGTTGTTGAAAGAGGAAAGGAAGGGGCAAAAGTACTAATACAGACTGCCTATCCAGCACCTACGTTGGTCAAAAAGGGAAAACAATGACAAACGCAGTATGCACATCTGTAACAAACTGATCTTTTGTTTTGGGGGACAAGGCTGTAGAGTTTGAGCAGGACTAGATTTGTTGTGCTCACATAGGGAAAGGTGTCTAAAGATAACAAAACTGGGACCAACACAAATACGCTTGAGGGAGTCCTGGATTAGGGGGTGTCCGGATGGCCGGACTATGACCTTTGGCCGGACTCCCGGACTATGAAGATACAAGATTGAAGACTTCGTCCCGTGTCCGGATGGGACTTTCCTTGGCGTGGAAGACAAGGTTGGTGATACGATATGTAGATCTCCTCCCATTGTAACCGACTCTGTGTAACCCTAGCCCTCTCCGGTGTCTATACAAACCGAAGAGTTTTAGTCCGTAGGACGAACAACAGTCATACCATAGGCTAGCTTCTAAGGTTTAGCCTCTCTGATCTCGTGGTAGATCTACTCTTGTACTACCCATATCATCAATATTAATCAAGAAGGAGTAGGGTTTTACCTCCATCGAGAGGGCCCGAACCTGGGTAAAAACATCGTGTCCCTTGTCTCCTGTTACCATCCGCCTAGACGCACAGTTCGGGACCCCCTACCCGAGATCCGCCGGTTTTGACACCGACATTGGTGCTTTCACTGAGAGTTCCTCTGTGTCGTCACCTTTAGGCCCGATGGCTTCTTCGATCATCAACCACGACGCGGTCCAGGGTGAGACTTTTCTCCCCGGACAGATATTCGTATTCGGCGGCTTTGCATTGCGATCCAATTCACTTGGCCATCTGGAGCAGATCGAAAGCTACACCCCTGGCCATCAGGTCAGATTTGGAAGTTTAAACTACACGGGTGACATCCGCGGAGGCTTGATCTTTGACGGATTCGAGCCACAGCCGAGCGCGCCGCACTATCACGATGGGCATGATCTAGCTCTGCGGCCGGACAGTGCCCAGAGCGCCGCTCAGGTGTCCATTCTGACCCTTATCTTGGAGCCGACTGCATCGATCGAGGACGGGTGGCTGGACGCCGCCTCGGGGGCTGCAATCTCTATGGCGATCGAGCCGTACACCAATCTTGTCCTTCACGGAGCTCGTGACTCCAAGGTGCCGAACTTCATTCCGCACTCCGAATCTTCCACACCCCTCCCGATCGAACCCAATTGGGCTCCGATCAGGGAGTTCACCGCCGTGGACATCTTTCAGCACTCGCCCTTTGGCGACATCCTGAATTCACTAAAGTCTCTCTCTTTATTAGGAGAGTCCTGGCCGGACTATGGTCAGCAAGTTTGGGATGCGGACGACGAAGAAACTCGAAACCCACCCACCACCCACTTCATAGCCACTGTTGACGATTTAACCGACATGCTCGACTTCGACTCCGAAGACATCGACGGTATGGACGCCGATGAAGGAGACGACCAAGAAACAGCGCCTATAGGGCACTGGAAAGCCACCTCGTCATACGACATATACATGGTGGACACCCCAAAAGAAGGGGATGGCGATGGAACAACGGAGGATGACCCCTCCAAGAAACAGCCTAAGCGCCGGCGTCAGCGGCGCCGCTCTAAATCCCGCCAAAGCAAAAACGACGAGTCCAGCACCGGAGACAATAACACCCCGGACAATGCCGAAGACAACCCCCTCCAGCAGGATTCAGCGCAGGAGGATGGAGAAGCCAACCCTCATGAGAGAGCGACAGACAGAGAGGTCGAGGACGATAATTACACGCCTCCCTCCGAAGACGAAGCAAGCCTCGACGATGACGAATTTGTCGTGCCTGAGGACCCCGTCGAACAAGAGCATTTCAAACACAGGCTTATGGCCACGGCAAGCAGCCTCAAGAGAAAACAGCAGCAGCTTAGAGCTGACCAAGACTTGCTAGCTGACAGATGGACTGAAGTCCTCGCTGCCGAAGAGTACAAACTCGAACGCCCCTCCAAGAGCTACCCAAAGTGCAGGCTGCTACCCCAACTAGAGGAGGAAGCAACTAAACACCAGTGTATGATGCGGCCGATCGGCCACCCCGTGCCCTCGACAGAGAGGCCTTTCGGCCATCAACTCAAGCCGCACCCCGGCGCCGCTCAAAAAGTACCAATGCATGGGGAAACGCGCCAGACCTGCGAGACATATTGGAGGACAAGGCAAGGCAAACAAGATCGATCTATGGATCGCGTGGGCGCCCCACGACACGTGATGATAACAGTCACGCCGGATATGGCAAATACGGTCAGGCCGAACACAACAGACAAAGCTCATCCGAGCTACGTCGTGATATAGCCCAGTACAGAGGCGCTGCACACCCACTATGCTTCACAGATGAAGTAATGGATCATCAAATCCCCGAGGGTTTTAAACCCGTAAACATCGAATCATACGATGGCACAATAGATCCTGTGGTATGGATCGAGGATTATCTCCTTCATATCCACATGGCCCGTGGTGATGATCTACACGCTATCAAATACCTCCCACTCAAGCTTAAAGGACCGGCTCGGCATTGGCTTAACAGCTTGCCAGCAGAGTCAATTGGTTGCTGGGAGGACCTGAAATCCGCATTCCTTGACAATTTCCAGGGAACCTATGTGCGACCACCAGACGCCGATGACCTAAGCCACATAATTCAGCGGCCAAAGGAATCGGCCAGACAATTCTGGACACGGTTCCTAACCAAGAAAAATCAAATAGTCGACTGTCCGGACGTAGAGGCACTCGCAGCCTTCAAGCATAACATCCGAGACGAATGGCTTACCCGGCACATAGGATAGGAAAAGCCGAAATCCATGGAAGCCCTTACGACACTCATGAATCGCTTTTGCGCGGGAGAAGACAGCTGGCTAGCTCGTAGCAATAACATGACCAAGAGCCCCGGCAATTCGGATACCAAGGACAGCAATGGCAGGTCGCGTCGCCACAAGAACATGTCCCCCCCTCAACACCGACAATACTGAGGATACGGCAGTTAATGCCGGATTCAGAGGCTCTAAACTCGGTCAGCGGAAAAAGCCATTCAAAAGAAATACTCCGGGCCCGTCCAGTTTAGACCGGATACTCGATCGCTCGTGCCAGATACACGGCACCCCCGAACAACCGGCCAATCACACCAACAGGGATTCTTGGGTGTTCAAGCAGGCAGGCAAGTTAAGTGCCGAAAACAGAGACAAGGGGCTGCATAGCGATGACGAGGAGGAGCCCCGGCCACCGAACAACAGAGGACAGAAGGGCTTTCCCCCACAAGTGCGGATGGTGAACATGATATACGCAACCCACATCCCCAAGAGGGAACAGAAGCGTGCACTCAGGGACGTATATGCGTTGGAGCCAGTCACCCCAAAGTTCAACCCATGGTCCTCCTGCCTGATCACTTTTGATCGAAGGGACCACCCCACTAGCATTCGTCACGGCAGATTCGCCGCATTGGTCCTAGACCCAATCATTGACGGATTTCACCTCACTGGAGTCCTCATGGACGGTGGCAGCAGCTTGAACCTGCTTTATCAGGATATAGTGCGGAAAATGGGCATAGATCCCTTAAGGATTAAACCCACAAAGACAACCTTTAAAGGCGTCATACCAGGTGTAGAGGCCAGCTGTACAGGCTCAGTTACACTTGAAGTGGTCTTAGGATCCTCAAATAATTTCCGAAGCGAGGAGTTAATCTTTGGCATAGTCCCGTTCCGTAGTGGCTATCACGCCCTGCGAGGGCGAACCGCATTTGCAAAGTTCAATGCGGTGCCACACTACGCATATCTCAAGCTCAAGATGCCAGGCCCTCGAGGAGTCATCACGGTCAATGGAAACACCGAACGCTCTCTCCGAACAGAGGAGCACACGGCGACCCTCGCAGCGGAAGTACAAAGTAGCCTCTCAAGGCAATTCTCCAGTCCGGCTATTCAGCGGCCGGACACCCTCAAGCGCGCCCAAAGTAACCTACAACGAGATCGTCTGGCATGTCCTGAGCTAGCATAGTAGTGCGGCCTCAACCCCAGCCCTCGCAAACTCGCGAAACTAGTACCACGCGTACATAATTACGCTCTGGAAATACCATGGGCATAAGGGGAGGGGCACAACCACGGCATGCCCAGAATGCGGCTCAACCGCACTAGGGGCTCCCGATTTTGTGATTTTTCTTTCTTTTTTTACTTTCAGGAATCCACTATTCGGAAGGCCTGTCTGGCAGTACAACCGTCGAACACACGACGCAACAGCCAGGGAGACAACAAGCCACGTCGAATGTCCAGGTGCTCTCTATAACGAGCTAAATACCTGTCTTACTTAAAGTCTCGCAGCTTGCCCCTGGAGGGGGACATGTCAAATAATCCCATCTCTTGCTTATCGCACTATTTGTATCATTCTGCTCTCATAGCAGCCCTTTAATGAATAATATATAGCTTTTGTCTATTATTGCATTTATTTTTTACATTTGTTCAGTTATGACATTATGCAACCGTACACTTTGGTACGGCCAATACACCAGGGGCTTAATTACTCCAGAATAAGGTGTGAGAAGACCGAACACTCTCATGAGTGCGGCACCCCGAACTTATAGCATTATATGCATCGGCTCCGAATCATGTCTTGGGTCAATAGTTGGGTTTGCCCAGCTCCCATGTTTTGGTACCTTACGTTCCGGTATATCGGCTAAGGTAGCGCTGGGAGAACTACTGCGATTGTGCCCTAGTTGAGCTGGGTTAACTCCTCAGTAGAGAAAGCTAAAACTGACCATCATGATAGGGCGAGAGCCGGTCGCTGTTCGCGAGGTTATTCGAGTCCTTAAAGACTTATGCCGCTTAGAGCGAGGAGCTGGCTTTGTCCGGCCTAGGCGTGGATAGCACCCCAAACTCGGTCTTCTGAATACTAGGGGCTTCGCCGAAATTTAAAATTATAGAATTCTATGGCTAAGTGAGAGTGATAAAGCATTATAAGTCCGATTGCCTTGTTCGTTGTGCTGAGCGCCTCCCTTGAAGGACCCAAGAATGGGAACAAGAGCACTCAGGTTTATCCCGAACACCCCAGCACTCGCGGCATGGGGGTAGAAGCCGACGACTTGCATCTCTCAGATTTAATAAACGGCCGCACAGAAGGTAATATTTTAAATTCAAAAGGCGTTGCTTAGCGCATATGAACAAGTTTTCAGCGCACAGGATAAACACGAGCGAGTTTACTCAAAAATTACATCCCTGGTACATTCATTCGCCATAAGGCGGGCACCCTTTAGGACGCCCTCATAATACATCTCAGGCCTGCGATGCTCCTTCACCTCCGGTGGCCCTTCTGTCACCAGCTTCTCAGCATCCAGCTTGCCCCAGTGCACTTTAGCATGAGCAAGAGCCCTACGGGCGCCTTCGATGCATACGGAGCACTTGATGACTTCAAGCCGCGGACAGGCATCCACCAGCCGCCTCACCAGCCCGAAGTATCTCTCAGGCAGGACCTCCCCAGGCCACAGCCGGCCTATAAGGCCCTTCATGGCTTGTTCGGCCACCTTATGGGGCTTGACCTGCTGCTTCAGCTGGTCGCTCAAGGGCACCGGGCGTCCGGCCTCAGCATACTGGGACCAGAACACCTTCTCCGTCGAGCTCCCTTCTTCGGCTCGGTAGAATGCGACGGCGTCGGACACACTGCAGGGCAGATCTG
>NW_025225223.1:0-4365 GCF_018294505.1 Triticum aestivum
TATATATATATATATATATATATATATATATATATATATATATATATATATATATATATATAAAACTCGAACGAACACAAAAGGCAGAACCAACCGAGTCAACCCCACTCTCCCACGACCTCCACCCAGCCGAGATCCCGCAGGCCGCAGCGCCCGGATCCCACTCGACGCTGCACGTCGCTGGCCACTGACCTCCTCCACGAACGGCCCAGCCACCGCCGCCGCTCCCCGGACCTAACTACCGCCGCCTCCATCCACCATTGCCGCCGTCGCCCCTCGACCCAACCACCACCGCTACCCCTCGTCCCAACAACTGCCGCCGCAGCCCAGGCCACGTACTCCCCTCCGGCGATTCCCTTGCACACAGCTGGAGCAATCCGCTCCCTCGGCAACCTGCCAGAGCCGCCGCGCCTACCCCCGCCTCTTCTCATTGTCGGCGCGTCGTGCGGCAGGAGCACACCCAAATCGGGTGGTGGAGCTCGAGCTCCCCCTACGCGGCCTTGCCCCTGCGCCACTCCTCACCGGAGTGCGGGCAGCTCCTGCACGAGCGCCTCCCCCACCGCTGGCTAACTGCCCCGCCACTGCCGTCGGCTACTTGGTCGCCGCCATCGCCCCTGCAGCCTATGCACCCCACTTACTACTCCATCTTCTCCTCCTCCTCTAATCTCCTGCCTCTTTGCTCCTGTAGCGCCCATGAACTTGGTTCCCTTTTCTCTCCCCAAAACGTTGCACATCTGGTTTGCACTTCAAGATGTTCTGAAAAGGTTGGTATTTTTGCTCTCTGTAATGCGCCGGTCATAGAAGTTCAGAGTAGTAGAACCGTCGGCGTGCCTTGCATCCATTCCTTAGTTTTGCGCCTCGGCTTCTAGCAGTGCCACCATGAGAAACCAGCTCGTGCAGCCGGGGATCACGCTGCGAGTTTGTGAGGGGTACTGAAGTTCAGAGTGAATGGGAGTTAAGGTTCAGAGATGTAACAGCGTGTTTGTCAAGTAGAACCCCCCAGTGTGCCTCGCGTCCTTTACATCGCGTGCTCCTGGTTGCTTCCTCCAAAGCAAGGACGAACAGATTCGAATAAGTTCAACTTCGTGTCAGATAGAAGTTCAGTTTGATGTTACTCCTTGCTCATTCTCCTGTTTGTTTTCTCCTTGGCTTTCTCTTTGTTGAATCACAGATTCACTAGAGCGGCACATGACCTCCTAACATCAGCCAACCAGTGCGAAGGCCGTGGATGGCTTGTTGTGTGTGTGCATGATGTTGCTATTGGTTTCTGCTCTGAGGCGAAATTATTTGTTGTTGTTCTAAAGTTTCTGTAGTTTAACAGAAAGTTATGAAAGAAAATAACTTGTTGTGCTACTTTAGATGTGTAGCATTTGGCCACCCACGTGGATGTACTTAAGTTGCTGTCCAGCGATGAGCAGAGCAATTGCAGGCAGTAGATGCAAAAGAACAATGACAGCCCATGTTGCTGTCCAGCGAGCTAGCACCACCCATTTGTTTTTGAATGTACTTGAGTTTTGATGTTTGCTCGAACTAAACCATTAAGCTTATCTGAAATTTCGTCGATCTATTCTTCGTGGATAGTACAACATATTTTTGACTAAAATGAAGTTTCGACGTTTGCTTGAACTGAACCTTTATTGTTTGTACAATTAACAACTACTCCCTCGGTACCAAAATACTTGTAGTTAGGAAAAACTGGTACAAGTTTTTCCAACTACAAGTATTTCGGAACAGAGGTAGTAGTAAATTCAGTTTTAGAACCTAGAAAAAGACTGATACCAGTGGCTGCCGCTAGACATCTCTTTTTCTCTGCCAGTGCATTTCTCTTTCTCTGCCCGTGCGTGCGACGCTGTTGCTTCTATTGCTGTTTGCTTCCGGCCATTGCTAGTTGTTGTTGTTGTGCCCAGCCCGACGCCACCGCCGCTTTCTGGCTGCTATGTAGTTGACATGACTGCGAGAGAGATACTTCTAAGAGAGTTTAGTTGATGCTGGTGTCCGTGGTTAAAGAAAATGAGAAGAGAGAGAGAGAGGTGTGTGGGGGGAAATTTATTTCTCTCTCTCGCACTTCTTAGTGCGTGTTTTTTTACTTGTCGCTAGTGTGTTCTCTGTACAAAGCATAGAGTATGCTTGTTTGTTTCATATACTATTCAATTAGCAATATAAAAAAAGATCAGTTTCCGTATGTATTCCTGTCATGTGAGTTCACCAAAAAAGCATTGCATGTAGTACTCGTATGTATGTTTGTCAGGTAGCACTTGCTCGCATGAATTACCGTTTGGAAGCTGAAAAAAAAGAAACCTGTAAATTCAAGTAGGAAAAAACATAAAATTCACAGAATAAAAAAATAAGTGCGTAAAAAGCCGGGAAGTTCAACCAGAGAAACACAAAAAGTTCAGGAATAAGATACAATACTTCATTTTTAAGAAAACATGAAGTTCGAAAAAAAGAATCAATAAAATGAAATCCATGTGCAAAAAGTACCAGAGATTTTTGTGGAAAAACTCAAAAGATTTGCTGGTATCTAAAACTTTGTGTACCATTTCCCAAGAATTTTGAAGAACAAAAAGATTGTATGCTAAATCCTAGTAATTTGAGACCCACTTCCACCCTCCTCGCACTCGTGTACGAGAGGGTGGATGCAACACGATCACTGCAACCGCTGGATCCGTCAGCGGCAAATTCCGTCATCATTGTCGAAGTGACATAATTAAATAATAAAGCAACTTTGAAGTTCAAATTAAAATAACATAGCGGTTTAATGTATATTCCAAAACTCCGTTTTTTAGAATATTATAAAAAGGGATTTTTAAAATTCATAAAAACTATTTTCATCATTTTACGTTACAAATGAATAATACCAAGAAGTCCAAATTGAAAAAAAAACAAATAGTTCAATTTTAAAAAATGGAGTAGTTCAATCTATATGAAAAAACCCAGCTTTTCCTCATTACTAAATAATAAACCAAGAAGTTCAATTCGAAACAACATAGCATTACAAAAATTCAAGTTTTTCCCATTACTAACGAATAACCAAGGAGTCCAGTTCAAAATAACCAAAAGAGTTGTACGATGTTTATTACAAAACTATGATTTTTTATCCGTTACAAATGAATAACACCAAGAAGTCCAAATTGAAAAAACCAAGAAGTTCAATTTTAAAAAATAGAATAGTTCAATGTATACGACGAACGCAGATTTTCCTCGTTATTAAAGAATGGAAACAAGAAGTTCAAAAATAAAATAACAAGAAGTTCAACTTTTAAAAATAGAGCGCTTCAAATTTTCATAAAAAAGATTTTCTTTGTAAAAATAAACCTAGAAGTTCAAATTTAAAACGGAGCGGCTTGATGTCTATCAGAAAGTAGGATTTTTTTCCGTTACTAAAAGAAATAAAACCAGGAAGTCCATACTAAAAAGATGGAGAAGTTCGATAATTATAGAACACTCAGATTTTCCTCGTTATTAAAGAATGTAAACAAGAAGTTCAAAAATATAAAACAAGAAGTTCAACTTTTAAAATAAGAATGCTTCAAAATTTCATAAAAAAGATTAAGAAATAAAACCAGGAAGCCCATATTAAAAAGATGGAGAAGTTTGATAATTATAGAAAACTTAGATTTTCCTTGTTATTAAAGAATGGAAACAAGAAGTTCAAAAATAAAATAACAAGAAGTTTGACTTTTAAAAATAGAGCGCTTCAAAATTCATAAAAACAGGATTAAGAAAATCAGATCAAAAATTCATAAAAAAAACTCAGATATTTTCACGTAACCGAGAGAAGTCAGATTGATAACTGCCAGAAGTTCATGTACTACACGGTGTGCATTTTGTATTAACAAAAGAATAGAAAAGCAAAGTCTAAAAGTTTTGTTGTTATAAGTTCAAGTCCTCCGTCGGAGAGATAGTTAAAAAAATTATTGTGAGAGAGGTTTGTACAACACGAATATCATTGTGTAACACGGATGAATGGATGAGAAAATTACAAACGAACATATGTCACATAAGTTCAACGTGAAAACAGCAGGAAGTTCGACACTATAGTGAATGAATTTCAGATAAAAAACTTTTAAAATCATCGCGAGTATGAAAAAACGATAAACACGGGAAAGATGCGTGTTTACATCAGCTTTCCACCGGTATATTACTGGCTCAATTCCGATGGATTGATGGAGAGCTACGAGCAAAAAAAGCACGTGAAAAATAGAGTGAAGTTCAGGTAGACATGCCGAGAAGTTCAGGTTCTTCACGCGGTGCATTTTTGAAGAATCTGTTTCGCGACAAAGACAGAACGCACGATCTCGCCGTTTTCAAAATTACTTGAAAACGGTTAGAAATCATAGAAACCCTTCAACATGAAAAAGTTTC
>NW_025225223.1:4375-5399 GCF_018294505.1 Triticum aestivum
CATTTTCCTTAGCTTTACAGGGGTATATTATTTGCCCCATTCTGATAAAATTTGTAGAAATTACGGTCAAAAAACGTTTTTAGCCATTTTCAAAATTAACTTAAAACCGTGAGAAATTGGGAGAAATAATAGATACAAAAAAGTTTCGCATGTCCTCAAGCTTCCCAACGCCATATCAATTGCTGCATTCGGATGTACGGTTAGAAAAATAGATCAAAAATATGAACTTGGTGGAACTTATACCGTTTTCTAAATTCCTCTTAAACAATTCTAAATTAGAAAAAACTTTCTACATGAAAGAGTAGCGCATTTTTGTGAGCTTTCCAACGCAATAATATTTGCCTCAATTGGATTAGTTGTTTAGAAATGACATCAAAAATACGAACTCAGCTATTCGGTTTACGAAATTTTACGATTTTCCGAATTACTTTTTAACCGTAGGGAATTTGAGAAAACTTTCAACATATGGAAAGAGCGGTTCTGCAGCAGCTTTCCAACACCATATTATTTGTCTTATTCCCATATACGGTTTTAAAATGTGATCGAAAATACGATTTACGTTTTTATGAAGAAAAAACGGGTTTCAAAACTGCTCTTAAACCGCTTACATTTTGCCAAAAAAATAACTTGGCTCATGATACTGGTGTCCATAGCTTTCCAGCGGTATATCGCAAGCCCCATTTGGGCAATGTTGGCAGAAGTTCAACCTAGCACAGGGAGAAGTTCAGGTTGAACAACTCAGGCAGTAAATTGCAAAAACGCAATTTCATCACGACCCGAGAGCAAAATTTGCCAGCGAGCGAGATTCCTATTTAAAATCGGTATTTAGTTGTTAAAAAATGTTTCTAGATTACACTAACATCATATAGAACACTGCTAACCAGAATAATTCGTGGAGGAAACCACGGTTGCGAAGATAGCCCGAAGGTCGGGTTCGTACAGAGGGAAGTTCAGGCCTGCGTATAAACAAAAATACGTCCCAGAAGTTCAACGTGAAAACAGCATGAAGTTCAACTACTACGCT
>NW_025225223.1:5506-10178 GCF_018294505.1 Triticum aestivum
AATGAATTTCAGATGAAAAACTTTTAAAATCGTTGCGAGTATGAAAAAATGATCAACACGAGAAAGTTGTGTGTTTATAGCAGCTTTCCATCGGTATATCACTTGTTCAATTCCAGTGAGTGGATGGAGAGCTAGGAGCAGTGGATAGAGATATACGAGCAATAAAAAGCACGTGAAAAACAGTGTGAAGTTCAAGTACACGTGCC
This sequence comes from Triticum aestivum, assembly GCF_018294505.1. Classification (NCBI taxonomy): domain Eukaryota; kingdom Viridiplantae; phylum Streptophyta; class Magnoliopsida; order Poales; family Poaceae; genus Triticum; species Triticum aestivum. The sequence goes on from NW_025225223.1 coordinate 5,713, forward strand.
GAGAAGTTCAGATTCTTCACGCGGTGCATTCTCGAAGAATCAGTTTCTCGATAAAGGCAGAACGAATGATCTTGCCATTTTCGCAATTACTTGAAAACGGCTAGGAATCATAGAAAACCATCAATATGAAAAAGTTTCACATTTTCCGTAGCTTTTCAGCGGTATATTATTTGCCCCATTTCGATAAAGTGTGTAGAAATTATGCCAAAAATATGTTTTTAATTCATTTTCCAATTTGACTTAAACCTGTAATGAATTATGAGAAACAATATATACAAAAAATTATTTGTTGCATTCAGATGTACGGTTAAAAAATTATCTCGAAAATACGAACTCGGTGGAACTTGTACCATTTTCTGAATTACTTTTAAACCATTCCAAATTAGAAAAAATTTAACATGAAAAAGTAGCGCATTTTCACAAGCTTTCCAATGCCATATCATTTGCCTCAAATGGAATAGCCGTTTAGATATTACATAGAAAATACGAACTCGGATGTTTTGTTTCCGAAATTTTACGATTTTCAAAATTACTCTTTATCCACACGGAGTTAGAGAAAACTTTCAAAATGTCAAATGAGCGGTTTTGCAGCAGCAGCTTTCCAACGCTATATTATTTACCTCATTCCGATAAACGGTTTAGAAATGCGATAAAAAATACGATTCACGTTTTTTGTATGAAGAAAAAACGGTTTTCAAAACTAATCTTAAACCGCTTACATTTTGCCAAAAATTTAAGTTGGATCATGATATTGGTGTCCATAGCTTTCCAACGGTATATCGCAAGCCCCATTTGGACACTTTTTAGCTGAAGTTCAACCTAGTACTCGGGGAAGGTCAGGCGTGTTACTCGGGAAGTTCATGTTGTGATCAGAATATTATTCTGATCCCGTGATGAGAATAGTGTTTATGTGTGTGTGTGTGTGTCTATATATATATATATATATATATATATATATATATATATATATATATATATAAAGCCTGTGCGGACTAGCTAAGTGATACATTAATTGTTTTGGTATGTACATATATTAATTCTTCTTTCTTCTTTTATATAGCCGTCCGAATCAAGCAATACTTCAGTAAAGGAACGAGGCCCGAAGAAAACGTTGCGCCCAGATGGAAGGTTCCGATCATAGAAATCGCGTGTGATGGCCAACCGATTAAACCCATCTAGACCAAGGAAGCATTTTCTGCTCAGTGTGGGGTTCTTGTTAGGGACATGATCCCGATCAGCATCGGGCTATGGAATGAACCTAAGAAGGACGAGCTTCAAGTTTCTTTTGTCGAAGATAGACAGAAAGATCTTTGGAAAGCGCTGAAGGTAAAGTTCACCCTACCGGAAGAGGAGGATTTGGAGAATCCAGTTATAGAGCCATTGATCAAGTCATGTGCTCTCAAGAAGATGGCAGATATATTCAGGAGGTGGAAGAATGAGTTGAAAACAACGTACGTCGACCAAGACAAGACTCCAGAATTCACTGGCCGATTTGAGAAGATAAGACATCGGAGAGGAGTAAGATGTCAGCGACTAACAAGATAAATGTTGCAAGGAAGGAGCATCACCATCGCATGGGGTCAGGTGGCTACCTCAAAGCCCGACCGTTGTGGGAGAAGGCTGAGCAGGACCTGATTGCAAAAGGGGTCAAACCAGAGACATTGCACTGGCTAGACCATTGTAGGACTTGGTTCTTCAGTGCTGGTGGAACATTGGACCCTAAAACAGGGAAGTGCTAATGGACGGACAAGCAACATGCAACACCCGTCATGAAGCTTTGGAAAGCAATCAACGAAGTACGGGAAGGGAAGTTCATTCCCGACAGAGAGAACGGCGAGCTCATAAGGGCCCTCGGGAATCATGAGCACCCTGGACGAACACGAGGCACGCCAGGCTCCATTGCATGGAAGGTTGGGTTTCTCGACGCAGGCGGTTACAAAACCCAAGAGAGGAGGAGCAAAGTGAAGCAGAGCAAACTGCAGGAGCTTAAGGCAAGGGTAAGAAAGCTAGAGGTACAAGATGTTGAGAACCAGCAGCTGCGAGATCCTGCCCAAGAAGCTACCCCAAAAGCTACCCCGCCATCTCAGTGGAGAAGCAACGTGGCTTCCACCGAGCTCGCTCAGCAGCCTAACTTGACGGGTCCTAGCTACCCCGTGGATTTTATAACTGATTCACACCAGTGCCACCTTATGACGCAATGGCTTCAGCTCAAAGTCAAGGCGGCTTTCCGCTCTGTTTTCCCTCCTTCACCCGGAGCAACTTTTCACTGCAGTCCGATTTCACAAGGCTATGATGTTGTTATGGTGGATGAAATAATGGAGGGATTTGAGGAGCTCCAGCTTGACCACCCTATAGGTGATGGGGAGACTCAGCTGGGTCTTGCTATGCATACTCCGTCTCTATGGCGGAAGGAGCACATCAAGTTTCTGAACTTCACGACTCCTGCTAGTCAGCTGGGCACTCTGCCTCCTCCGCCTCCTCCTCCTCCTCCGGCAAGTGATCAGGGAATTCCGCCTCCTGCTCCGGCGCATGAGGGCGGCAGTACTCCGCCTCCTTCTCCGCTTGCTCCGGCGCGTCCAAGCAGCCCGCCTCCTCCTTCGCTGCCTCGTAAGCGATGGCGGATCACAGATGCCGCCGCTCCGGCTGCTTCGGCGTGTCATAGCAGTCCGTCTTCGGCTGCTCCGCCTCTTCAGCAATGAAAGAAGACAGCTGCAGCCACTCCGGCTGCTCTAGCATCTAGTAGTACAGCCAGAGGCGGGAGGCAAAACAGATACGATCCATCGTCTCTCAAGCCTCTTGAGAAGTTACCATACGAGAGGAGCGAGGGGGAAAACCAAAAGATCTGTGAAGGCCAAGTGAATGACTTCTTTGAATCTGTAAAAGCTAAGAAACATCCACCTCCGGTGGAGAAGATAGATCCGGTGAAAGCGAAGTGCACTTTGGATGCCCTACAGCGACCATCACCGCCTCTGCCTCAATCCAACTATGACCACATCATTGAAAGGACATATAAGGAAGCGGAGCGGTCGGGAAGTACTTGCACTGATCAAAGGCTACCAGATTGAAGAAAAGGGAAACAAATTCCTCAGTTCGGCGAACAAGCAAAGCAATCGTGGCCCCCCACTCAATGTGTCTAGCGATACCGTCGCTAATCTTCCGGGGATGCTGCCCGGTACCAATCCTGGAGATTACATGACCGACGGCGATGCAATAATTTTTGGAACAATGGAGGTGGACACATTAAGATTCGAGCACGGAAGCCTCTCGTCAGACCTGGTACTTCCCTACCAACGATGATGCGAATATTCCATGATTGGAACATGGACATCTGCAGAAAGTCTGGGAAAAATACGTTGTCGCTATAGATTAAAGAGGAGCACGACCTCGTTGGAATTCAACTGTTGTTAGTTCCGTACACTACAAAAAAAATACACTTCCGTGAAGATACGTGTTTGTCACAGTAGGTCGCGTTTTTTGTCATGCATGTACATCCATGACGATTTTATGACAGAATCAAGATAGTCATACCTGTGTTGTCGTAGAAGTGTTCCATGATATTACCAAAATTATCATCACAGAAGTGTCCACTTCCATGACGATAAATCGCACGTCATAGAAGTGCTTTTGTCAACGGTGACCGACACATGGCATCCACCGTAACGGAACGCCGTTAAGCTATCGGGTTGGGTTTTGGATCTGATAACCCATTAACAGCCCCGACCAATGGGGATTTTCCACGTGTAAAATCATCATTGGCTGGAGGAAACACGTGTCGGCTCATCGTTGGGACAGATGTCATCCACTCATTGGACAGAAGGCGTCTATGATACGTCGATGCGTGGCATGGCCCAAGAGAGGCCCATTCCTGTGAAAAGGTCGGTCCATTTGACTTGGTCAAAAGGTGGCGGGCCGGCCCATGGAAAGTCTGTTAACGGCCTGTTCGCATATAGCCCATTTACAGCCCGCTAACCCAAGGCCCATTACGCCCTATCCGAACTAGGTCCGGTAGCATCATCTGGGCCATCTAATATGATTCCAGCCCGTTTTCACTTCTGGCCCATGTATGGCCCATGACGTCTTTCGGCCGATATGAGGCCCTTTGTAACTCTTGGCCCATTAACGGCCCGTCGTGAAACTGGCCCTTAATGAACAGTGTATCACTTTACACCCATTAACGGCCCATAATGAATAGTGTATAACTTTATACCCATTAACAACCCATTATTCCGTTGGGCCATTTCCAACCCATGTTATCTTTTGGCCTTCTTAGAGGCCATTTATTCTTGGGTTCATTTCCAGCATTCGTTTACTTACGGTCCGTTACTGTCATTTTCTGCTTGTGGGCCAAATTCAGCCCATGTTTACAGTAGGCCCATTTGTGGTCCGTTAATACGTTGGACCGTTTTCATAGCGTCATCAAATACGGCCTATTAACGATGGCCCGTTATGGTCGGCCCATGAACGGA
>NW_025225224.1:0-9372 GCF_018294505.1 Triticum aestivum
TCTATGCGGTAACATTTATATATATATGTTTCTGAACACATACCTCAAAGCCCGTTAACATGCTTGTGCAGGCTTCCGTCAGCCCGCTCTTGGCGGACTGAACCTTCTGAATCATTGCACTCATAACAGTGCGGTGTTCTTCCTCGATGGAGGCACCGTTAAGCGCCTCCACCAAGTTGTCCGGTGCCTCCGGGTGGACGGAAGTCGCCGGCGTCGCAGGCTTGCCCTTCTTATGAAGGCGCCGCCTGTCGGGCTCTGGAACCACTGATGGTTCCGGAGCAGTGTCCGGCCCGGGGCCGGACTTAGATCCCTCCAGGGCTTTACCCCCTTTGGGCTGGGAGTCCGAAAGGTCATCTTGTGGCGCTTCCAGGACCACCTCCCCCTGGTTTTGTCCCCTACGGGACTCCACCTCAGCATCGTCTGTAGGGAGAGGGGAGGAGGCCGTCAGAAGTGAAGTGCTATTCACATCCGACGAATTCAGAGATCCGCTCGACGAATCGCCGAGCTGAGCTCTGGGCGGACTGCATGATTAGCTTCGGTGTTAGAAGCTATCAAATAATAAAGGAGTGCAATAAGTCATTCGGGTAGCCGGACACTTACGATTTTGCCAGGGGCTTGACCCTGGGTGGCCAGTCCTCCCCGCCGTCTTCGGTGTCGGGGGCGTAGTCGGGCAGAAGGGACTTCCCCTTCTTGGACCCTCCGGCTTCCCTAGTTGGGGCGACCTTTCTCTTCTTTCCTCCCCCTGTTGGAGGGGAAGAGGCATCTTCTTCTTCCTCCTCCTCGTCTTCGGAGGCGGAGGGTGTGTTGGGGCCGTCGGGCAAATCCGATGACACTGGGCGCCGGGAACTCTTTGGGGTCCCCGTGGCCTTGTCCTTGGCCTTCTTCTCCAGCACCATGTGGGGGTGCCGGAACCAGTAGCTTCACTAAGTCTGCGTCTACTGGGCCTTCGGGCAAAGGGGCCGGACAATCGAACTGTCCGGATGTACTCTTCCAGTCCTGTAAAAGGAACGGGAGTTTAGATCCCACATAAAGTCACACTATGAAATTCGGGTATCCAGTAAGGGACTAAAGGTAAGCTTACTTCGGAGCCTTGACGTTTGGCACATAACCCGCGATCCTCGGTGACGGGAGGGGAGACCTCGGAACTCTTGAAAGGCACCTTCCAGGCGTCCTCGTGCTTTGTTTCGAAGAACCGAGATAGAGTCTGGTGCCGGGCCGGGTCGAACTCCCACAAATTGAAGTCCCGTTGCTGACACGGGAGGATCCGGCGGAAGAGAATGACCTGGACCACGTTGACAAGCTTGACCTTCTTGGTCACCAGGTCTCGGATGCAGGTTTGGAGTCCGGTCACCTCTTCCGGATTGCCCCACGACAGGCTCGTCTCTTTCCAAGATGTGAGCCGGGTGGGGATGCCGGATCGAAATTCAGGGGCCACTGCCCATTTAGGGTCACGCGGCTCGATGATATAAAACCACCCAGATTGCCACGCTTTGATGGTTTCCACGAAGGCACCCTCGAGCCAGGTGACGTTGGCTATCTTGCCCACCATGGCGCCTCCGCATTCCGCCTGTCGGCCTTGCACGACCTTCGGCTTGACGCTGAAGATCTTCAGCCATAGGCCAAAGTGGGGCTGGATGCGGTAGAAGGCCTCGCACACGACGATAAACGCCGAGATATTGAGGATGAAGTTCGGGGACAGATCGTGGAAGTCCAGGCCGTAGTAGAACATGAGCCCCCGGACGAATGGGTGAAGAGGAAAACACAGTCCACGGAGGAAATGGGGAAGAAAAACGACCCTCTCATGGGGTCTAGGGGTGGAGATGAGTTGCCCCGCATCTGGGAGCCGGTATGCGATGTCGTTAGACAAGTATCCGGCCTTCCTCAGGTTTTTGATTTGTCCCTCTGTGACGGAGGAGGCCATCCATCTACCTCCCGCTCCAGACATGGTTGGGGAAGGTTGAGGTGGGAAGTGCGGGCTTCGGCGCTGGAGCTCGAGCGCGCAGGGACGGATAAGCAGAGGAGGAAGAGGGTGTGAATGGAAAAGGCGGATTCTTATCCCCTTATATGGGCGGCTGAGGGAGTCCTGGATTAGGGAGTGTCCGGATAGCCGAACTATCATCATCGGCAGGACTCCAAGACTATGAAGATACACGATTGAAGACTTCGTCCCGTGTCCGGATGGGACTTTCCTTGGCGTGGAAGGCAAGCTTGGCGATACAGATATGTAGATCTCCTACCACTGTAACCGACTCTGTGTAACCCTAGCCCTCTCCGGTGTCTATATAAACCGGATGGCTTTAGTCCATAGGACGAAAAACAATCATACCATAGGCTAGCTTCTAGGGTTTAGCCTCCTTGATCTCGTGGTAGATCTACTCTTGTAATACCCACATCATCAATATCAATCAAGCAGGACATAGGGTTTTACCTCCATCAAGAGGGCCCGAACCTGGGTAAAACATCATGTCCCTTGTCTCCTGTTACCATCCGCCTAGACGCACAGTTCGGGACCCCCTACCCAAGATCCACCGGTTTTGACACCGACATTGGTGCTTTCATTGAGAGTTCCTTTGTGCCGTCGCAATCAAGAGGGATGCCTTTTCCCGTCTTTAAAGACGGCATCATCGTCAAGGGAGCTTTGGCCACCGGCCAAACTATCCGGCTAGGCGGTTTTCTTATGACCGCCTATTCGGCCACTGCTCCGACAATGACCTCTCAGGTCATCAAAAGCGATCTTCACGTCAACTCGGAATTCGCCGAGCAGCTAGACCCGATGGAGCTTTCCTCCATAAATGAGCTCTTGGATCGCATCGGCGCCCTGGGAGTCGCCACAGACTACGATCAGATTGGGCTTAAAACCGATCAGAGAGAAATTAACTCTCCCCAGGCTACCCACCATGTTGTCGTGGTAGAAGTACAACGCGGCGACTCTTCTTCTATGTTAAAGACCAGTTATGTCCGGATTCCCGATCCCTCCATGCCGGATTCCCGCGGAGGGACGGACGTCAATCAAGTACTGAACCTAAAGTCAGGCATCACCAGATTTGTTGGACAACATCCAGCAATCCAAGCTTCCAAATCCGGAAACTTCTCGGCCTTTGAGCCTCAGATGGGGCGAGGTTCTGAATTTAATTCCGCCCGCCCACCCAAACATAAGCGATCTATCTCAAATACAGCAAGAGCCCGATGAAACAGTACATCATTACTGGGCCAGATTCCTCCTGGTTATGGACAGGATAAAGGACTGCCGTGAGGAAAGCGCAATCTCAATTTTCTTCAACAATTGCATGGACAAGGGAATCATGAACACCATAAGTCGTCGCGAAGTTACACGCTTCGCCGACCTAGCCACCATAGTACAAAAACACTGTGCGATGGAGAGTGCCTGGAAAACCAAAACCAGGTTTTGGGACAATCCGGCCCTGAACACAACCCTAGTTCGAAATAAAAGGGTGCGTCATACTCAAGCACCTGGGTTAAAAACCAAAAAGCAAAAACCCCCTAAAGGGCACGGAACCGTACTGGAGGGATGGATCAACGGACCCTGTAAAATCCATAGTACAGAAGGCGCCACTCCAACGCATAGCCTTCGAGCATGTTGGATACTACGGCAGGTGGCCAAAAGTGGCGAAGGCTTTCTAGCCCCGAGTAACCAGCCCAACAGTACTAGTACGGTATTAACAGTCTTCGAGGCTTTCGCATCAAATAACATGCAGAAACGAACAATCCGCAGCCTCGCCAAAGTCTACCAAGTAGCAACAACAAATCCATGGAGCGACACGGCTATCACCTTCAATGCCAGCGATGAACCTAAATTCTGAATAGCCCGAGCACCAGCCGCATTGGTCCTCAGTCCGATAGTGGACGGCTTTCGTCTTACCAAGGTACTCATGGATGGCGGCAGCAGATTAAACCTCATCTACGAGGAAACCCTCCAAAAAATGGAAATTGACTGGAGCCGCATTGAGCGAAGCAGCACAACCTTTAGAGGAATAATCCCTAGTCGGGAAGTACGCTGCACAGGAAAAATCACACTAGATGTAGTGTTCGGCTCGCCGGAAAATTACAGGTCCGAGGAAGTCACGTTCCAAGTGGCCCCGTTCGGCAGCGGATATCACGCCTTGTTAGGGTGAGAGGCATTCACAATCTTCCAAGCTATACCCCATTACGGGTACATGAAGCTTAAAATGCCGGGGCCCAACGGAATCATCACTCTTGTCAGTGATCCAGATATAGCACTCCACGCTGAAAATAAGACAACCGCACTGGCCCTAGACGCATTATCCGAAGCCCTAGCGGCAGAGGAACTCACTGCGCTGCGCTCCACGGTGGATAGGGACGATGTGATACTCGATAAGAGGTCTAAATCCACCTCTTTTAAACCAGCAGACAAAATAGTCAAATTCCAGGTCCATCCAACGGACCCCACAAAGACGGCCTCCATTGGGGCACAATTAAACCCTGATGTAGAAGCCGCACTACGAGAATTCCTTCGGGAAAATTGGGACATTTTTGCCTGGCACCCTTCAGATATGCCAGGAATCCCACGCAGTCTGGCAGAACACAGCCTAAATATCCTAAAAGGATTCAAGCCAGTCAAACAGGCTCTTCGGCGATTTTCCGAACCCAAAAGACAGGCAATGGGAGAGGAGCTAGCCAAACTCCTAGAAGCCAGATTCATCAGAGATATAAAACATCCGGACTGGCTAGCAAACCTGGTAATGGTACCAAAAAAGGACAAATCCTGGCGCCTTTGTGTCGATTTCAAAGACCTTAACAAGGCCTGTCCAAAGGATCCTTTCCCCCTCCCCCGCATCGACCAAATCATCGATGCTACCGCAGGGCACAATTCATTGTGCTTCCTTGACGCATACTCCGGATACCATCAAATCAAGATGGCGGAAAAAGACCAGGCTGCAACGGCATTCATTACTCCATACGGACCATTCTGCTTCAACATAATGCCCTTCGGACTCAAAAACGTCGGCGCAACATATCAGCGCATGATTCAGACATGTCTGGCTACCCAGATAGGTAAAACAGTGGAGGCATACGTAGACGATGTGGTCGTTAAGACCAAACATGTCGAAACTCTAGTAGACGATTTGAGGCTTACATTCGACAACCTTCGAGCATACGACATTAAGCTCAACCCAGAAAAATGTGTTTTCGGCGTACCAGCCGGAAAGCTCTTGGGCTTCATTGTATCCGGTAGAGGAATTGAAGCAAGCCCAGCCAAGATCCGAGCTCTGTCACAATTGGATATCCCAAAAGACCTCAAACAAATACAAAAACTAACTGGATGCGTGGCGGCTCTAAGCCGCTTCATCTCCCGTTTGGGAGAAAAGGCGCTGCCCCTCTATCGCCTCCTCCGGTGCACTGAACACTTTGAATGGACGGATGCTGCCACGGTCGGACTCGAAGAAATTAAGGCCATATTGGCAACAAATCCGGTCCTGGCCGCGCCCAACATGGGCGAACCTATGTTATTATATATCGCGGCAACACATCAAGTTGTCAGCGCCGTACTCGTCGTCGAACAAGAAACAGAAGGGCACAAATTCCCTCTTCAAAAACCAGTGTACTACGTATCCACTGTCTTAACTCCATGCAAGTTCCGGTACCCACATTATCAAAAGATAGCGTATGCGGTGTTCATGGCATCCCAGAAGCTGCGACACTACTTTCCAGAGTGTTCCATAACGGTGGCCTCCGATGTACCTCTCAACGATATTATAAACAATCGTGACACGACGGGCAGGATTGCAAATTGGGCCATTGAGCTCTTACCATTTGACATAACCTACAAACCACGACGAGCTATAAAGTCGCAAGTTTTGGCTGACTTCATCGCCGAATGGACCGAAGCCGAACTCCCTAAAGAGTACGGCGCATACTCCAATTGGATCATGCATTTCGACGGCTCCAAAATGTTGGCTGGCTTGGGGGCTGGCATCGTCTTGACGTCCCCAACCGAAGACACAGTCCAATACGTACTTCAAATAATGTACACGGACTCCAACAACGCAGCCGAATACGAGGCCCTTCTACATGGTCTCCGGATGGCAATCTCCATGGGTATTCAACGCCTAGAGGTGCGCGGGGATTCAAACCTCGCAATATCCCAAGTAAATGGAGACTTTGATGCCAAGGATCCGAAAATGGCAGCCTACCGTAACGTCGTCCTAAAAATGTCAGCTCGGTTCGAAGGACTCGAATTCCACCATGTAGCCCGGGATAATAACCAGGCAGCAGACGTGTTGGCACGCATCGGCGCAAAATGCGATGCCGTCCCTCCAAACAACTTCCTGGAGCGGCTCTTTAAGCCAGCCGTATTATGGGAAGAGGAGTCCAGAAATAACAACCCGGAACCAACTGCACCACCCAACACGGAACATTCTGACACAATCGGTGGCTTAGCCAATGAAATAACACCTTCAGCCCATGAAATAATGGCAGTAATTGCCCCGTGGACGGAACCATTCCTAGCCTACTTAATCAGGCAGGAACTTCTCGAAGACCAAAATGAGGCCCGCTGCATAGTTCGACGATCTAAAGCCTACAAGGTCCATGATGGAAAAATTTATAAGAAAAGCACAACCGGAGTCCTTCCAAGGTGTATCTCCGAAGAGGAAGGGCGAAATCTCCTGGCTGAAATTCACGCCGGACTCGGCGGGCACCACGCGGCAGCCCTGGCCCTTGTAGGCAAGGCCTTCCGTACAGGATTTTATTGGCTGACAGCCCGGGCAGATGCTCAGGACTTAGTCCAACGATGCGTCGGTTGCCAGCTCTTTGCTAATCAAAGCCACATGCCACCCACCGCCCTTAAAACTATACCCATCACTTGGCCGTTCGCGGTCTGGGGGCTTGACATGGTTGGACCCCTTAAAGGGGGAACCCACAAGCAAAAATACTTATTGGTCATGGTGGAAAAATTTGCCAAATGGATAGAGGCCAAGCCGGTTAAAACGGTAGAATCCGGACCTGTGATAGACTTCATATCCGGGGTAGTACACCGTTTTGGCGTCCCCCACAGCATCATCACTGATAACGACACGAATTTCATGGCCGACGAGGTTAAACTCTAGTGCAAAAACATGGGCATCAAGCTCGACTACGCTTCAGTCTATCACCCTCAAACTAACGGTCAAGTGAAACGAGCAAATGGTCTAATCATGAGCGACATTAAACCCAGATTAGTGCGGTCCCTCACGGAATCTAACACGCACTGGGTAGAGGAGCTCGACTCCGTACTCTGGGGGCTGCAGACCACGCCAAACCGCACTACCGGATTCACACCATTTTTTATGGTATACGGCGCTGAGGCAGTTTTGCCCTGCGATATAATTCATGACTCACCTCGCGTGCGCATGTACGAAGAAAGAGAAGCCGAGTTGGATCGGCAGGACATTTTAAGTTTCGCATTTTTTGTAGCTTTTCAACAGTATATTATTTGCGTCGTTCCGATGAAGTTTCTAGAAATTACGGCGAAAATACGTTTTTAGCCATTTTCAAAATCAACATAAAACCGTAATGAATTTGGAGAAACAATATATACCAAAAAGTTTTGCATTTGTTCAGGCTTTCCAACGCCATATCATTTGCTATGTTGGGACGTATGATTAGAAAAATAGATCAAAAATACAAACTTGGTAGAATTTGTACCATTTTCTAAATTACTCATAAACCATTCAAAATTATAAAAAACTTTCAACATGAGAAAAAAGTGAATTTTCATAAGCTTTCCAACGCTATATCATTTGTCTTAATTGGATTAGGTGTTTACAAAGGGCATCGAAAATACGAACTCAGTTGTTTGGTTTGCAAAATTTTACAATTTTCCACATTACTCTTTAACCATAGGGAATTAGAAAAAACTTTCAGCATGTGGAAGGAGCGGTTTTACAACAGCTTTCCAACGTCATTTTATTTGCCTCATTCCGATGAACGGTTTAGAAATGCGACTGAAAATATGATTCATGTTTTTTGTATGAAGAAAAAATAGTTTTCAAAACTGCTCTTAAACCGCTTACATTTTGCCAAAATTTTAAGTTGGGTCATGATACTAGTGTCCATAGCTTTCCAACGGTATATCGCAAGCCCCATTTGGGCAATGTTGACAGAAGTTCAACCTAGCACTAGGGGAAGTTCAGGTCGAACAACTCAGGCAGTAAAATTGCAAAAAACGCAATTTCATCACGACCCGAGAGCAAAATCCGCTAGCGAGCGAGATTTCTATTTAAAACCAGTATTTAGTTGCTAAAAAACCTTTCTTGATTACACTAACATCATATAGAACACTACTAACCAGAATAATTCGCGGGGAAAGCCACGGTTGCAAAGATAGCCCGAAGGTCGGGTTGGTACAGAGGGAAGTTCAGGCGCGTGTACAACCAAAACTACGTCACAAAAGTTCAACGTGAAAATAGCATGAAGTTCAACTACTATGCTGAATGAATTTCAAATGAAAAACTTTTAAAATTGTTGCGAGTATGGAAAAAATGATCAACACGGGAAAGTTGCGTGTTTACAGCAGCTTTCCATCGGTATATCGCTTGCTCAATTCCGTTGAGTGGATGAAGAACTAGGAGCAGTGGATAGAGATATACGAGGAAAAAAAGCACGTGAAAAACAGAGTTAAGTTCAAGGTTTCATACCAAGAAGTTCAGGTACTTTACGCGATGCATTTTTGGCGAATCTGTTTCGCGATAAAGGCAAAATGAATGATCTCGCCGTTTTCGAAATTACTTGAAAACGGCTAGGAATCAGAGAAAACTGTCAACATGAAGAAGTTTCACATTTTCCGTAGCTTTTCAGCGGTATATCATTTGCGCCATTCCGATAAAGTTTGTAGAAAACACGGCGAAAATAAGTTTTTTTACCATTTTCGAAACTGACTTAAAACCGTAAAGAATTGGGACAAATAATACATACCAAAAAGTTTCGCATTTGTTCAAGTTTTCCAACGCCATATGATTTGCTGCATTCGGACGCACAGTTAAAAAATTATCACAAAAATACAAACTCGATAGGACTTGTACCGTTTTCTAAATTACTATTAAACCGTTCAAAATTAGAAAAAACTTTCAAAATGAAAATGTAGCGCATTTTCATAAGCTTTCCAACGCCATATCATATGCCATTCAAAATGAAATAGTAGCACATTTTCATAAACTTTCTAAATTACTATCAATTGGATTAGCCGTTTAGAAACGACGTTGAAAATAGGAACTCGGCTGTTCGGTTTGCGAAATTTTATGTTTTCTCAAATTACTCTTTAACCATAGAGAATTAGAGAAAACTTTCAACATGTGGAAGTAGCGGTTTTACAGCAGCTTTCCAACGCCATATTATATGCCTCATTACGATAAA
>NW_025225225.1:0-4966 GCF_018294505.1 Triticum aestivum
TGTATGTTGATGATACATGTTTGCATATCTACGCTAGTCGTTAGACCGATGCTATAGTCCAGGTAACATATTGACCTTTTGTTCCTGGTTCCTCTCATTCCTATCCCGACAATAATATAACTTTAGTAATCATATATCCACCTAGTTTGCCAACACTTATATTTTTTCTGACGAAAAAGAAACTACACTTCTATATTTACTAGCTCATGTTCTCTACATCCCTAAAAACAACTACAATGTTCTACAGATGGGTAAGTAAGTGGGAAGGGGGATAAGTAACGCCACCTCAAAAAGGTGAGGCTATGCCCTCTGATATCTTGACCTTTCGAGACTCCGAGTTAGGGACAAGGGAAAATCAAGGCTACCTCCTCTTATATCATGAGATACTTTGTGTTCCATGATGTATCATGCAAGGACAATTTACGAGGATGTTTACTCGATGCATGATTGCTGCTCTGTCTACCAGTACTTTTATGGTTGTTACTATGAAGTTTTATATGTTACTATTAAATCAGAGGAAAAGGAATGGATGAGATTCAACAATCTAAATGCAGGACACCCCAACTGTGGATATTCATAAACAAGGTTGTAGGTGCGAGTTAATCACCATGGAATTATGCAGTAACCTAGAGTAATTTACTAGGAACCTTACATGCACACAACCTAATCTTCTTTAGCTTCAGCTAATACTTCATCTTTTTTAAGAGAGAGAATAAAACCTGATAGCTTTCAGTTGATAGTACCTGCGACTGCTGAACAAGCATGTGTATCTCCAGAGCTTTACAATTGTATATAGCTAGCTAATTGCATGTGCGTTACTACCGAGTGAAAAAGAGATGTCAAGACTTCGACCTAGACACTAGTAGAAAACAGGGCTTTGGTTCGGCCAGAAAAGAGCATTAATCCCGGTTGCATTACAAACTGGGACTAATGTGAGCATTAGTCCCGGTTCGAGCGGCTAGGTCACCGTACAGGCATTAGTCACGGTTCAGATGGGACCTTTAGTCCCGGTTGATGCCACAAACCGGGACTAAAGGATGCGATGCCCATTAGTACCGGTTCGTGGCACCAATCGGTACTAAAGGTTAGACCTTTAGTCCCGGTTCGAGCCACCAACCCGTACTAATGGGGTTTGAGGCATTAGTACCGGTTCGCAACAGTCCCATTTTCAAACTCTACCCCCCCCCACGGCCTGTTTGCAAATTATTAGAATCCTCAAATTCTAAAAAGAAAAAAAGTTATGCTCAAACTTCAAAAAAAATTAACTTTGGTTAAATCAGGTCAAACTTTGGTCAAACTACTTATTCAAGAAGTATTAGTGTTACTAAATAATTTTTCAGTAATATTAGTGTTACTAAATAATTATTACAATTTTTTAGAATTTTGGTCAAATTTGGTCAAACTGTGGTCAAATCTGGTCAAATTATGATCAAACTATGGTCAAACTACTTATTCAAGAAATATTAGTGTTACTACATAATTATTCAAGAATATTAGTGTTACTAAATAATTATTTCAATTTTTTGAATTTTGGTCAAATCTGGTCAAACTATGGTCAAACTACTTATTGAAGAAATATTAGTGTTACTAAATAATTATTGTTATTTAGAATAATAGTTTCAAACTCAAACAGTGAAACGTGTGACTTCATGCTCAAGTTAAACTCCTGAGGGTTAATAGGATTGACATCTTACTATTGTCAGAAAACAACAAGTGCAGACTTGGAAACGAGGGGGAATATAACCCGAAAGTTAATGTGCTCAGGCTGAAGTAGTGAGAGGATGGGTGACCGGCCAGGAAGTTAGATGATTTGGAATGATGAGGGGTGATTAGAGATTAAATTGGAAAATAATTTAAATTTTTGAAAATAAAAAAATAAAAATCATTTTTTTAAAAGAAATTCAATTTTTTTCGTAAAAATACCTTTAATCCCGATTGATGTTACCAACCGGGACTAAAGGTGGAGCTCCAGCAGCGGCCACGTGGACGGCCTTTAGTCCCGATTCGTGTAAGAACCGGGACTAAAGGGGGAGGCTTTAGTAACGACCTTTTAGTCCCGGTTCCAGAACCAGGACTAAAGGCCGTCCAGCAGTCGCAGGTAATTAACGCACATGTGATACCACCTTCTTTTTTTTTTTTGAAGAGGCCAAAGAAATGAACCGAGATACTAAATTGCTTATTTGTTAGTGTATAACAATTTTCTTGACCTATCCACTTCTCTTTTTTGCAAAATAACTCTTTCATTACTCGATGTTTAAGGGACTACAATCTCACAATACAACATCTAGGACATCCTCCGGACCGAACCAATCCAGACCATGGTTCGGCCCTGAGTTCTACCAAAGTTTGGTAGAGCAACGAATATGAGTGATAGAAGAGTCCTGTTCCCCCAGACTTTCGTCTATCTCTCTGATCATGAAAGAGAACTTTGACATGTTGCCCTCAGCTTTATTTCTTGATTGACTCATCTCTTGTAAGTATCGTATATCGTTAAGCTAGCTTTATGTTTGCTGCTGGGGCCTTATGTACCGGAACTGTTGTGTCCACGAATCTGCGTCTTAGTTTAGCCTGTTGCTGATGTCTCCAATACTGATGTCAATTGCGAGCAGCACAGGCAGGCTATAAAAGGGAAAATGTTATCTTGCTTCTGAACTTTGGTTTTGTTCAGTCAAAACCGATGACCAGACCAAGTCTTTGGTTGAAAAAATCAGATCCCTAATTGTGGATGAACGATCGGTTTTAAGAAACCGAAATTATTTTCATTAGACAGAATTCCGAGGCCCTACAGCAGTAATGGAGTTTTGGGGACAGTAGCAATGTGCGGTTCTACCGCTAGCGACATGTCAGGAACCGTCAAGCCGAGGAGACAGCGGGCCGGGGACGGTATCACGGGAGTCGCTCACCCGGCCGCACGTGATTGACATCGAGAGCACACATGACCAGCACGCCAACACGCCAAGTGCTGCTGACAGGCTGGACTTGTGGTTCTGCGCTAGAATACTAAGATTATCTACCACATAACCTATGTATACTATTTCTGGACCGTACCACAGCCCATGTGGACGCAGCTCCGCTGACAGCACGGCACGTCAATCACCAAAGTCAGCCCTGATGCTTGTCTGGGAATCCGAGTCTAACATAGTCATTCTTCCTGATTCATCTCATTCTTATTGAAAAAAATAAAATTCTCCATGTTTGTTGACTCCCTTGTATTTCTACTAGCTATAGTTTGTACTGATGGGTACTGAGAATTTTCATGGGGAAAAGTAAGGCCACCTCCTCTCATATTATGACCATCTGAGTAAGTGATTGAGGAAAAGGCGAGCTAGGCTCCCTCCTCTTATATCATGTGAGCTAGTTTGTGTGTGTTGCATGTTATTTACCATGCAAAGGAATTTACGACGATGTTAATTCATTGCATGATTACCACTCTGTCTACTACCATTCTTAATGGTTGTTAGGGCATCTCCAATGCCGTGGAACGCCCGCAAATGTCCAGACCAAAACGCCAGGACCTTTTTTTGCCATCCAACGGTGTGCCGCAAATGTCCGCACACACTTCTTGTTGTTCGAATTTTTGCAAATCGGAGGCAAACTAGGGGAGGTTTGCGGCAGTGGAGACCTCCACTAGTAGAAAACCCCCCACTAGTCCCGGTTGGTAAGGCCCATTAGTCCCGGTTTTCGAACCGGGACTAAAGGGTCGTTACTAATGCCTCTCAATTCGAAAAAAATTTTAAATTTTTTTTACTTCTAATCTCTAATCTCTAATCTCTAATCACCACGTGAATTATTTTTTTTTGAAAATTTTAACCTCTAATCTCTAATCACCACCCCTCATCACTACTCAATTTATCCTCTAATCTCTAATCACCCCTCATCATTTCTAATCATCTAACTTCCCGAACGGTCACCTATCCTCCCACTCCCCCAGCCTGAGCACGCTTAACTTTCGGGTTCTATTCTCCCTCGTTTCCAAGTCTGCACTTGTTGTTTTGCTGACAATAGTAAGATGTCAATCTTATTAACCCTCAGGAATTTTGCGTGAGCATTTCACTGTTTGAATTTGAAACTATTGTTTTAAAAAACAATAATTATTTAGTAACACTAATATTTCTTGAATAATTAGTTTGACCATTGTTTGACCACAGTTTGACCACAGTTTGACCAGATTTGACCAAAACTCAAAATAACTGAAATAATTATTTAGTAACACTAATATTCTAGAATAATTAGTTTGACCATTGTTTGACCACAGTTTGAAATTTTTTCGATTTTTTCCACTCTAGATCTTAAAAGCCCCGTAACTTTTTTCGGTTAGGTTTTTGAGGATTCTAAAAATGTTTAACGGGGTTCCCCCGGTTAAATTTGGATGTAACTTTTCAAATAGATGATTTTTCATATAAAAAACTTTTTCATCCGAGTCAGTATGCAAAAGTTATGCCCATTTTACTAAATTCTAGAGAGATTTTGCAAATAAAGTTGAAATTCACATTTGCAAATTTTCCCAACAACTAGACCACATATCACCTGGGAAACTAATTTTTTTTAATTTTTTTGACATTTTCATCATTTTCTTTTATTTTTTTTTAAACTGAAAAGGCGATCCAAGGGGGGGGGGGTTGTGGTGGAGTTTGAAAATGTGACCTTTAGTACCGGTTCGTGCCATGAACCGGTACTAATGCCTCAAACCCCATTAGTACCGGTTGGTGGCTCGAACCGGTACTAATGGGCATCGCACCATTTAATCCCGGTTCGTGGCACCAACCGGGACTAATAGGTCCAGACGAACAGGGACAAATGGCCCCGTGGCCCCTGGGCGCACGAACCAGGACTAATGCCCCCATTAGTCCCGGTTCTAGATTGAACCGGGACTAATGGGCTAACCCAGGGTGGACCAAAGCCCTCTTTTCTACTAGTGCTCCGCCATGTAGGACTCTGACAACTCCATACCACCCAAAGCCCAACG
>NW_025225226.1:0-3203 GCF_018294505.1 Triticum aestivum
CATCCGAGTCCATCGCCGAGGCAGGTAAATCGCCGAACACCTTGCGCGCGGTGGGCGTGCACCCATCGCCAAACTGCCCCTCCGCGGCCGGAAAGGGAGGCCGGAAACGCCCAGCTGGTGCCGGAGGGGTTGTCGCGGCGAAACTATGCTTTTTTCCGGCGGGAAATGGCTATCTACAGGTGAAGAGCGGCGGGGCGGCGAGGGGCGGCGCCGGGATATACCTACTTGCGGCCGAGAGCGCGGGGGTGGGAGGCGGTCGAGGAAGAAAATCTTGACTTTTCACCTGACGGCGTGGGCCAGCCGCGCTTTTCCCTTGAGCCGGAGCCCCCAGGCGCCCCCAGCGCGCCGGGTTCGGCCTGCGGCCGCCGGGCAGAAAAAAGGGTCGAACCGGCGCTTTTCGTCGTCCTGGGGGCGCGCCTGGGCCGTTTTTTTGGCGCTGGCGCCGAAAAAGTGGCGGTTCGTATCATCCTGGTGCTGTGTATGGTAATCTGATGGCAACATTCATGATCATCAACCGGCAGTGGTGGAGCCAACATCTGAACAATGGGTGTACATAGACCAGTAAAATACTTTTATTCAAGTTTATTTATGTATAGTGTTATACATATGAATTATACCTAAGTATACAAGCATTTTACCAAAGTAGTGGGTATACATTTGTACACCCAAGTCCTCAACTAGCTCCGCCCATGTCAACCGGTCCATCTTATACCTGTCCAAGCTGAACAAGACTCTGAGATCAGTATGTTCGCAGCACTAGGATGTAGCTTGTCGGCATTTTCGATCTGTCATCGTATCTTAGTGCAGCATGCAATTTCACGCTATAACTTTGTCTCTTACTGTGTAATCTCATTTGTTTGAGAACCACCAATCACATTTACCATTTCAAGCTTACTTTGCTGTTTTACAATATTCGTTAACTGAGATGTATGCTTTGGTGACCTAAGCTGGCACGCCAGTACAGCGCCACTACAGGTTCTGCAACACCAGATAAAGATGTTCATCATTTTGCAAGTTCCTTTTTTTAAAATTATATGAAAACCGAGCTGCATTTATTGCACGAGGTCACCTGCAACTGCTGACTGCTATGCCCCAGCAGGTTCGTATGATGTCTGTCCCCCCGGCGGAAGGATGTAGGTTAACTCTTTCCGGTGCCTTGTCCAACACCACCTTATGTGCACACGAATGAGAGAGACAAATCGTGTGCATAGTGTTCTTGCATCGCTCAAGATTAGTGAGTGGAATCACCGCTGGGAGATTTCTCTCACCTGAATATATTGCTCAAAAGAGGCCAAAGCCAAGAGTCATCCCTTAAGCTTTGACTGATCCAATTTATAAGGAAAACCTGAACAAGTTGACCCCGTTTATGAGGGAAGTGACCGAGAACCTTACATGTAGTAGAAAGGGAAAAGGAAGAAGAGAAAAAAAAACACCCAGGACAAGGCACATCTAGCACTAGTAGAAAAACACCTAATAGTCCCGGTTCGTGAGGGCCTTTAGTCCCGGTTCATGAACCGGGACTAATGGGCCGTTACTAATACCTCCACCCATTAGTCCCGATTCAAACAAGAACCGGGACTAATGTGCCTCCACGTGGCTCTGTGCGCCGAGCCCAGTCAGGGGGTCTTTGGTCTCGGTTGGTGGCACCAACCGGGACCAAAAGTCCATGTTTTTTTTGGAAAGTGACTGCTTTAGGGGTTTTGGGGGTTATTTTTAGGTTGTTATATTAGCTAGCTAATAGAGAGAAGTGTCCTCTCTTATATCTTCGTCCTTGGTTTACCAACGCTGCTGCTATATATGTTCATTTTACCCGCTGATATAATAACTCATGCATGCTCGCATACATCGGCATATATAATAACAAGTACTCGTCCTACTAATCATGCATCATCATACAACTTCTATTCGTTATTAATAATAAGTCATACGATCATCATCCTCATACTCATCGAACCCAACCCTACATAATTGTTCTTAACACATGATCATCAGTATCAGGTAGGACCTAAACACCCTTAAGGTAAAATAGTATAAAACAATATAGACCCTGACTCTCCATTATGAAGAATGGCGATCATCCTGCCTCCAATTTTTGCCCTTCGCTGAATGTTGCTTCCAAGAAGCTCCTTACGACTGTCCATACATTTTTTCCATTCTTTGATTGTCATGTCTCCACTTCTTTTAGAAACCCGGTATGGACAATTCAGATTCGTAGGAAGACCTGGTTGTATGTTCAAAACATGAAAGCTACCGTGTGTATACATCAGATGAGGCACACAATCATTCGGGATTATCTGTTGAAAAACATAGTAATAACTTCGTAGTTAGCAATGATATGATGTACTAGTTTTAGAAGTGTGCAAAAAGATGCACGGATATCGTAATAGTAAAAAATCTTACCAGGGTATCTCCATGCTAGTTACCGTAGTTCAACACGTGCACTAGTGGCACGTATTGACCATAATGTTGAGGAGTTCGATTGTAGACATTGTAATTCTCAAGATCAGTACAAAATGCGACCAGATGATTTTTCTCCTGATAAGTTAGTTCGGAGCCTTCGGTGTAGTAGGTTCTGTCTACCATCTTCTGCACATTCTTTGAAGAATGAAAATAAGCTGTCAATGGAGAATAAGTTATCAACTATTTTGAAATAAACAATATAAATTACTTAATAACTATGTTAAGCTCACACGGGGGAAGAATTGGAGGTGTATCCATAAGGACGAAAATCGTAGGTCTCTCTTGCTCGATTGTAGGATCACCAAGATCCATGATAACAAGCATACCCTCATCAAAACCATACATCTTGCAAAGTGCTTCCTAATTTTTGCAACCAAAATGGGTTACACTCTGACCATTGTACAGCTTTACTTGAAAATCCACACCATGATGGGTACTTAGGATAATTTTTTTGGTTTCGAAACTTTCATGGTCTTCAAAACCCATCCTCTCCAAGACATAGCGTCTTGCAAAGCATGGGATAAGCTAGTCGAATTGGAAAAGATGAAAAATATTGTCATGATTAAAATAGTTGAAGTCATGAGTAATTACGAAAAAATGTTGCAGATACCTAATCGTCGATTGCGCACCGTATGAACATCGAAGGTCTCCTCGAGCTTAATGCTGAAGCGGCGATCTTCGTCCAGCTCAATGAACCTGTCGCAGATACCTCGGTCGTCGTGGCACCAGTCGCACTCCCCTGG
>NW_025225227.1:0-2536 GCF_018294505.1 Triticum aestivum
TCTTCCCTCTTGACGGGAAACAAATACAACGGTGACTTGAAGGCGCATTCCCATTCTTGTTCAAACGGTGAAATGTTGGAAATATGTTGAGATACAAGGGCACATGCTGAGAGACATGGATCAGATACGATGGTACTTGAACACGGAGCTGGAAGCCCCATCGCATCACCATTAGATAGCGAAAGGAAGGTCAGCAGTAAAACTGAACTTGCTGCATAGGTTGTCGGAAAATTTGAAGCAAGTGTTGTATCTTTGGCTTCATTCGATATAGATACCATTGCAGATGTGGTTGCAGCGAATTCAATGGAAATAACTTAAGTTATCTAACTTTATGAAGCTTGCTTGCATCACTGGATTGTAAGGGAGAGATCAGCGATCGCCTCCCAGATGCTCGACTTGTCACTTGTATATGTGTATTATGATTCATCTTATGATATTATTGTTCTCAACTTCAAGTGTTGGCGTGGTCGAGACTCATATGAAGTACACCTCATTCTTGATCACGGCATGGAGCTTGAGTCTGGTACTGAGGTAGAAGCGATATAGCGTCATTTTAGTTCATAGACAATAATTAATGGGCAAGAGTTGACAAGTTTTTTGCACTCCAAATGGTAAATTCCCCAAGCTTATGTTCAACTCATTTGAAATCACTACTGCAAGGATTTGAGTTCCCTCATTGATTTAGCAGGAATTTGTTGGCATGAACTAACATGGCAGTCAAAGAACCGTGGACCTTCCCATAAGTTGGTTACTCCCTGACTTCCAAGGGACAAAATTCTAATTAAAATGCATGGAGCATTCTGGGATATTCATACTTGGGATTAAGCAAAGGCGTGATGATACCATAGAAAGTAGAAAGAGAAAGCGGAAACGCTCCTTCGCGTTACAAGGAATCTTATACAACCGGTAACTTGTATTTGAAAAGTCTCTAGGATAACTTAACAGCAAACGGTTTAACGCTGGCTAGATTGTCTTCAAGACGACAAGTCTATGGTCAATACTTTATAAAAGGAATTTTGATGGTGATATGTGGACCTTCTTGCCATAATTTAACTCCTAACTCGAGAAATCACATCTCCAGCAAAAAAAATATGGGGCACCTTACAAAACATATGTAGTGAACCCTCAAACGTATGTATTCTTGTCTGCAAATTAATAATAAGCTAAGTATATTATTAAACAAAAGATAGAAAATAAGTTGAACAGTGAAAAAGTTATGCGTCATATATGTGCAAAGAAGGACTGCTGAATAACTTAATAGTGAATAATAATATGGTTACCTCAGATCATTTGGATCTGCTTCTCCCTGATGGCCAGCTCGTGCGCTCCGCCATGACGCGAAGAGGACTCGCACTGGCAACCCATTGTGCTCGGCGATCACACGATGTGGTTGACATCTCGAGAGGAGACAGAAGAGCGGAGCTCGCTGGCGAAACGGTGACTAGCGATCAGAACCAGGGTTCGGGAAGATTGAATCTTGGAAGAAATGGGAATTAGAAAAGCGAACAGGCCGCCTTCGAGGCTACATACGAGCTAGCATAGGATGAGTCGAGGAACAAGCGGTTGCGTCTGCGTGCGTGGGCTAGCAGTTGCCTAAGTCTGCATGTCCAGCCCATGTAGTGAGTAGCTTCGTGTGTGCGCTAGCCTAAGCTAGCAAGCGTACGTAACCCAGGGTGGGGGCCCCTGCAGCTTGGGGGCCCGGGGCAGCCGCCCCCTCTGCCCCCCCTCAGTGCCGGCCCTGCTAGCATCAGCCGCAAGTGTTTCTGGGGTTGTATGTTGATGATACATGTTTGCATATCTACGCTAGTCGTTAGACCGATGCTATAGTCCAGGTAACATATTGACCTTTTGTTCCTGGTTCCTCTCATTCCTATCCCGACAATAATATAACTTTAGTAATCATATATCCACCTAGTTTGCCAACACTTATATTTTTTCTGACGAAAAAGAAACTACACTTCTATATTTACTAGCTCATGTTCTCTACATCCCTAAAAACAACTACAATGTTCTACAGATGGGTAAGTAAGTGGGAAGGGGGATAAGTAACGCCACCTCAAAAAGGTGAGGCTATGCCCTCTGATATCTTGACCTTTCGAGACTCCGAGTTAGGGACAAGGGAAAATCAAGGCTACCTCCTCTTATATCATGAGATACTTTGTGTTCCATGATGTATCATGCAAGGACAATTTACGAGGATGTTTACTCGATGCATGATTGCTGCTCTGTCTACCAGTACTTTTATGGTTGTTACTATGAAGTTTTATATGTTACTATTAAATCAGAGGAAAAGGAATGGATGAGATTCAACAATCTAAATGCAGGACACCCCAACTGTGGATATTCATAAACAAGGTTGTAGGTGCGAGTTAATCACCATGGAATTATGCAGTAACCTAGAGTAATTTACTAGGAACCTTACATGCACACAACCTAATCTTCTTTAGCTTCAGCTAATACTTCATCTTTTTTAAGAGAGAGAATAAAACCTGATAGCTTTCAGTTGATAGTACCTGCGACTGCTGAACAAGCATGT
>NW_025225228.1:0-2023 GCF_018294505.1 Triticum aestivum
TTTTCCTAAATCTTTATTCTCACACAAAAATTGATGCTGCTGGAATGCTGCCATAAACTTCCTTCCATGATATGTTGCATTCTAGTTGGTCGTCCACACCTGGAGCCACCACCGCAGCTGGTTCGGCCACACATTTATCATGGACGGCGGCTGGTTTGTGTCCTCGCACGTTTCATCAGTGTCCTTGGCTGGTAAACAGAGACGGTGGTTCCTTGCATTTTGCTTGGTCATTGATTTCATCTTCCGTAGTCCCGCAGCCCTCTTGGATCAAGCTTTTGTTGCTGGCAACGTTTTCTTTCACATGCGTGAAAGCTGGAAAAATCGTCTCTATTTTGGCTCGCGGTAGCTGGGCACATCACCAGCGTCCTCCACAGCGGCAACATTCTCCGAATTTTGACCTACAGGTCACAATTTTTCCTTTTCGGACTCTGTAATATTCTCCTTTCTTCTTATCGTTCTCCTGCGTTATTGCGATTCAACAAATATAATGTAATTTATGAAATGCCTGTTCATGGTAAATATTTCATCATATTTCTTTCAAATATTGGAAAACATGTGATTCTTTTTTAAGTGGTATATAAGTGTTGAATGAGGTACATAGTACCGCTGCTCTTGTTTCCGAATTAAACTATCGGATTGGGTGCCTGGCAATCATGTGCCTAATATATAAGATTGGGTAACTACATGGGTTAGCTTAAATATCAATTGAGTCTATCATGTTCAGAATGCTGTAATAACTGTCGCGCGCAATAGATTTACCTTATGAGTAGAAAATTATATTATTTTTTGTAGTTCTATTAATAATCATATACAAACATATGATCTGACTACCAGATTATTAACTTATAATCATAATCGCACCTAGGAACAATAACAATATATTTATGTTTTTATGGGAACAATATATGTGTGTCTGTTATGTGACAGTACGCTTAGCATTTTTATTTCAAACATATGACGTGGCAAATTTGTTATGTAGACATCTTCTTCATCCTTGAATAATTAGTGACAATGTCTATGCTTTCGTTTTTTGACTAAAGAAATATTCTTTTTCTGAAATGTTTTGTAGTATTTTTTCTTGTTCATACCAACATATGTCGGACTTATGGGGAGCGATCTAGTAAATGAGTTTTTTCAATGCGTGATGTAGTTTGTATTTTTATGCTCTAATTAGTAATAGTAATTATTCTTAATAAATTATTAATATTTCATATTAAAATTTTGAAATTATGTTTGATGATCTTTCTATACATATTCATCATTTATATTTAAACAATTAATAATTAATAATATTGCATATTAATTTTTTTAAATTATGTTTGATTATCTTTCTATACCTATTCATTATTTATATTTATGCATGCATATATATAATACCCCTCCATTCCTCAATATAAGTCTTTTAAGAGATTTCACTGTAGACTACATACATAGCAAAATGAGTGAACTTATACACTAAAAGGCATCTATATACATTTGAATGTAGTCTCTATAGTGTAATCTCTAAAAAAACATACATTTAGGAACGGAGGGAGTATATAACATGTACCTAGTGTACGTGCAGCTACCTTGATCTTTTTTCTTCTTCTGCAAAACAAATGAATAGTTGGTTAACGCACGTGTGTGTACCACAATAAGATATGTGGTTGAGAAGTGAAAAAAAAAACACATGCATGGAGACCAAGTTCAGTGCAAACTGGATTTAATTCTCACATGCGTACGTGTCAGGGACTCTATGATACATGGTCATAAATTATTGATCCAACCATCAAGCTAACTATAATGATGTGGCTAACGTGGTGTGTCAAGAGAATTATGATTTTTAACAAAGGCATCAACCCATGTCACATTATATTTATTTTTGGGAAAGTTCTGCCCTAATGCATGCGTGCATATAGAAAGGAGTCACGCCACATCACGGCAACCTTTTTTTAGACGCTAATGCATGCGTGTATATATGGAGGAATCAACGCACATGATGTTACCATTTTTTCCTTTTTCATTGGTAACGAAACGTTTTTTC
>NW_025225229.1:0-1215 GCF_018294505.1 Triticum aestivum
TTACAGTGAAAAGAAAAGTAGAAATCAAGGAGGCTGTGAAGCGAGGATTTGCTAGGACATAAACATTGGGATTTTAGGCAGACGTGTTCTGTGATTGACCTCACCTGATGAGACTCAAAGCATACCCAAAGCTGGCTTGAATGTCCTCCATGTCTTGGATATTGGATTCCAACAAGAACGAACGGTGGGGATTTCAAACTGTGATTTCTTTGACCTTCAAACCTCACTTTGAACTGCGCCTAACTGCCGAGAGACTACCGGAGGAGCAAATGGACCAGGCCATTCTGGTAGATATAAGGGTTATTGGCCATCATTTGCGCTTCGGCGCAGGCATGGCCGCTGCCCCCGCATATACCTGCAACCCATTGAAGGAGCCGCTCGACCGGGCCTTCGTCGTTGACGTAGATAACAGAGGTACCGGCCATAAGCTGGGCTTCTTGGCACACGTCGGCGACACGGCCCCTGCCGTCGCTATCGTACAGCAGGACTTCTCGATCGGTGGCGCGCACCCAGTCGTCGGCGGTCGGCCCATGGCGCGCTGACTGCACAGTCCATGGCGCGCTGACTGCACTGTCTACCGTGTTGGTGGTGGTGCATGCGCTGCCGCCGGCGCACGGCTCATCCTCGCTTCCCTGCACGTCGGTGAACACTGTGGGTTGATCCTCCATGAATCTGTACGTGAACATGACACTCCCAATCCCGTCTGCCGGTGGCGTGGCTGGTTGCAGCACCTGCCAAGTGCCAAACATCACGAGGATTAACCGGTGAACAAAGCATTCTACATCGCCCGACAGAAGATTTGGGAGAGATGCGTACCTTGCGGATGCCAGGCCATGGGTTGGCGCGGCTCTTGCCGATGAGAGAGTTGTCGGCGGCGACCGTGATCACGACGGTGTCGCACATGGTCGGGGCGATTGCTTGGCCGTCGGCGGTTGACTTGCACCCCGGGAACTCCAACTTCTTTGCTGCTACCAGTCCCAGGAGCCAAGCGGACTCGATCGATCTTCGTTGCTATCAGCTCTCTCTGACGATGGCACATAATATATGTGTTGAGGTTTCGTGCGACGGAAGGAAGCAGAAACGTGGTGGCGCAGCGGGCATCCCGTGTTAGCAGCTGGCTCCGTAGCAAGAAATGATAAGCTAAGCCAACATGCAGTCCACTAGTCCACTAAACAAGGTTCAATCACATTCACACGAGGGAGGTACGTACGTAGA
>NW_025225230.1:0-833 GCF_018294505.1 Triticum aestivum
AACCCTCGACGACCCTCGACCCTCGAACCCTCGGATCCTCGACGACCCTCGAACTGTCGAACCATCGACCCTAAACCATTGAACCCTCGACCCTAGAACCCTCGAACCCTCGACGACCCTCGAACCCTCGACCCCTCAACCCTCGACTCTCGACCCTCTACCCTAGTTCCCGACCCTCGACCGCTCGACGATCCTCGGAGAGTTGGTCGAGCGAGAGGGGGTTGATCGACGCTCGAAGAAGAAGAAATAGACTAACCTAAAATTTACTAACCTAAAATGCACTAAAACCAACTAACCTAAAATGCACTATAAATCAACTAACCTAAAATGCACTAACCTAAATCAACTAACTCAACATATCAAGAAGGAAATGCTATCGAAGAGGGGGTATATCCATATATAGCCACATACATATATGAATGGAAACAAATGCTATGAAAAAATACATATATGAACAAAAATACATATATACTTGGTAAATATTCTATGAACATCATTTCTCATATATATCAATGCATACATCCATGGATCATCATTGCCCATATATCCATAGTCATATATCAAAACTATCTATATATGAACAAAAACTTTCTATGAACAAAAAAACATTTTTGACATATTTAGCATATTCTAAATTTTCCTAACTCTTTTACAACCAGAAAAATTACTCCAACTTCATGACAACGGTGACAGTACCCACACTCCATTTCACCAAAAACCTTCTGATCCATAGTTCAGATTTTTCAAATTTCGTTTAAATGAAATTTTATTCAGATTCACTCCTTCTCCTCTCCTCTCCTTCTCC
Source organism: Triticum aestivum (assembly GCF_018294505.1). Lineage (NCBI taxonomy): Eukaryota > Viridiplantae > Streptophyta > Magnoliopsida > Poales > Poaceae > Triticum > Triticum aestivum. The sequence goes on from NW_025225230.1 coordinate 806, forward strand.
TCTCCTTCTCCTCTCCTTCTCCTCTCCA
>NW_025225230.1:1455-1718 GCF_018294505.1 Triticum aestivum
GGCGCGGGAAGGTGACGATGACGATGCGGGGTGGCGTGCGGCGACGGCGTCGGGGTGGCGCGAGGCGCAGGCAGCGACGACGGGCGCGAGCGACGGCGACGGCGATGACAGGCGACGGCGACAGCGACGACGGGGGTGGGCGACGGCGACAAGGAGCAGGGCAGCGGGGCAGAGGGCGGCGTCGGTGGCGGGGAGAATGAGGAACTGAATGAAATTTTTGACAAGTGATGTATATATAGCCAGAGCTTTGGTCTCGGTTGGTG
>NW_025225230.1:2231-4454 GCF_018294505.1 Triticum aestivum
CGGTTGGTGCCATGAACCGGGACCAAAGGGGGGCATTGGTCCCGGTTGTTGCCAGGAACCGGTACCAATGCCACCCTTTAGTCCCGGTTGTTGCTACCTGATGTCTACTACAGAACTTTCTTCTTGTAGACGTTGTTGGGCCTCCAAGTGCAGAGGTTTGTAGGATAGTAGCAAATTTCCCTCAAGTGGATGACCTAAGGTTTATCAATCCGTGGGAGGCATAGGATGAAGATGGTCTCTCTCAAACAACCCTGCAACAAAATAACAAAGAGTCTCTTGTGTCCCCAACACACCCAATACAATGGTAAATTGTATATGTGCACTAGTTCGGCGAAGAGATGGTGATACAAGTGCAATATGGATGGTAGATATAGGTTTTCGTAATCTGAAAATATAAAAACAGCAAGGTGACAAGTGGTAAAAGTGAGCGTAAACGGTATTGCAATGGTAAGAAACAAGACCTAGGGTTCATACTTTCACTAGTGCAAGTTCTCTCAACAATAATAACATAACTGGATCATATAACTATCCCTCAACATGCAACAAAGAGTCACTCAAAAGTCACTAATAGCGGAGAACAAACAAAGAGATTATTGTAGGGTACGAAACCACCTCAAAGTTATCATTTCTGATCAATCTATTCAAGAGTCCGTAGTAAAATAACACGAAGCTATTCTTTTTGTTTGATCTATCATAGAGTTCGTACTAGAATAACACCTTAAGACACAAATCAACCAAGACCCTAATGTCACCTAGATACTCCAATGTCACCTCAAGTATCCGTGGGCATGATTATACGATATGCATTACACAATCTCAGATTCATCTATTCAACCAACACAAAGTACTTCAAAGAGTGCCCCAAAGTTTCTACCGGAGAGTCAAGATGAAAACGTGTGCCAACCCCTATGCATAAGTTCACAAGGTGAACCCGCAAGTTCATCACCGAAACATACATCAAGTAGATCACGTGAATATCCCATTGTCACCACAGATAAGCACGGCAGGACATACATCAAGTGTTCTCAAATCCTTAAAGACTCTATCCGACAAGACAACTTCAAGGGGAAAACTCAATTCATTGCAAGAGAGTAGAGGGGGGAAACATCATAAGATTCAACTATAATAGCCAAGCTCGCGGTACATCAAGATCGTATCACCTCAAGAACACAAGAGAGAGAGAGGGAGAGATCAAACACATAGCTACTAGTACATACCCTCAGCCCCGAGGGTGAACTACTTCCTCCTTGTCATGGAGATCGCCGGGATGATCAAGATGGCCACCGGTGAGGGATCCCCCCTCTGACAGGGTGCCGGAACAGGGTCCCGATTGGTTTTTGGTGGCTATAGAGGCTTGCGGCGGCGGAACTCCCGATCTATTGTGTTCCTTGATGTTTTTAGGGTATATGGACATATATAGGCAAAACAAGTCAGTGAGGAGAGCCACGAGGGGCCCACTAGGGTGGGGGCGCGCCCAGGGGGGTAGGGCGCGCCTCCCTGCCTCGTGGCTTCCTCGTTGCTTCCTTGATGTAGACTCCAAGTCTCCTGGATTGCTTCTGTTCCAAAAATAACTTTCCCGAAGGTTTCATTCCGTTTGGACTCTGTTTGATATTCTTTTTTCTTCGAAACACTGAAATAGGCAAGAAAACAACAATTTGGGTTGGGCCTCCAGTTAATAGGTTAGTCCCAAAAATAATATAAAAGTGTATAATAAAGCCCATAATCATCCAGAACATATAATATAATAGCATGAATGCTTCATAAATTGTAGATACATTGGAGAAGTATCACTACCAACCGGGACCAACGGCCTTGTGCTGCCCGCGCCCGAATGTTCAGTCCCACCTCGCTAATTGAGAGGGGCTCAGAGTTGTTTATAAGCCGCACTGTGGTTGCCCTCTCGAGCTCCTCTCAAATGCAGGCTTGCTGGGCCTAATCACGCACTATGCTGCCTCTGGGCCTACTGGGCCTTCTGCGAGCCTGAATCCTGGCCCATGGTTGGGTTTCTAGTCGTATTCATGCCGTGGTGGCCCAGTAGGTGGCACTTTTTTATTTTTTTGTTTATTTTTTGCTTTATTTATTTTATTTTGTCTCTACTTACTTATTTTTTGTTTTCTTTTTTGCTTTATTTATTTTATTTTGTTTCTACTGATTGTTGCTATTTTTATTTATTTTGTTAAAGTTTATTTTTTTACTTTATTAAAGTTTATTTTGTTTCTACTT
>NW_025225230.1:4872-13564 GCF_018294505.1 Triticum aestivum
AATTATTTTTTCTTTTAATGTTTTGAACAGAAAATACTTTTATAATTTTAGTTGCATAAATTTTATATAATTTTAGTTTCAATAATGCTGGAGGTTTATGAAAGCATTTCAAATGAACTCTAAAAAGGTTGAAAGTTGGCATGGTATCATCATTTCACCCACATAGCATGTGTTAAAAAGTTGAAAGGGTTACGACAAAAACTAGATGCACTTCGTGTACAAAACAGACAATCTCTTTGGAAGTAAGGGTTTCAGATGAAAACTCATCTGTTACAAAGAGATTTCATTTGTTCAAATGTAACTGCAGTGATATTCTACATCAAAGGCATCATCATAATAGTTGTTGATAGAAAGTCTTAACCTTTTCTTCACTTGTGTTCTTTGCTTATTGCACCGTAACCATGGATAATCTTCATCATTTAACAGGGTGCTTGGGCCAGCCTTCACTTTGAAGGGAGGAATTTCATGAAACTTTTCATAATCTTCAGACACGTCTGGCTTGCCCTCCAATCCCACAATGTTTCTTTTTCCTGAAAGAACTATGTGGCGCTTTGGCTCATCGTATGATGTATCCGCTTCCTTATCTTTTCTTTTTCTCGGTTTGATAGACATATCCTTCACATAGAAAACCTGCGCCACATCATTGGCAGGACGAATGGCTCGTCTGTGTACCCTAGGTTGTTCAGATCCACTGATGTCATTCCGTACTGTGGGTCTACCTGTACCCCGCCTCCTGACAGATTAACCCATTTGCACTTAAACAAAGGTACCTTAATATCATTTCCATAGGCAAGTTCCCATATATCCACTATGTAACCATAATATGTGTCATTTCCCCTCTTGGTTGCTGCATCAAAGTGGACATCACTGTTTTGGTTGCTGCTCTTTTGATCTTGGGCGATCGTGTAAAATGTATTCCCATTTATCTCGTACCCTTTGTAGGTCATTACAGTCGAAGATGGTTCCCTCGCCAACGAGTACAGGTCATTAGAAACAGTTTTGTCGCACCTGAGACGTGTTTGGAACCAACTGCCGAAACTCCTGATGTGTTCACATGTAACCCAGTCGTCACACTAGTCCGGGTGTTTGGAGTGCAGAATGTTCTTGCGTTCATCGACATATGGGGTCACCAAGGTAGAATTCTGTAGAACCGTGTATTGTGCTTGAGACCAAGAATGCCCGTCCCTACATACTATTGAGTCCCCTCCTAGCGTGACTTTTCCACCCAGTCTCCCCTCATACCGCGATTGAGGGAGACCTATCTTCTTAAGGTCAGGAATGATGTCAACACAAAACCCAATGACATCCTCTGTTTGATGGCCCATGGAGATGCTTCCTTCTGGCCTAGCGCGGTTACGGGCATATTTCTTTAGGACTCCCATGAACCTCTCAAAGGGGAAGATATTGTGTAGAAATACATGGCCCAGAACGACAATCTCGTCAACTAGATCAACTAGGACGTGCGTCATGATATTGAAGAAGGATGGTGGGAACACCATCTCGAAACTGACAAGACATTGCGCCACATCACTCCTTAAGCTTGGTAGGATTTCTGGATCGATCACCTTCTGAGAGATTGCATTGAGGAATGAACATCTCTTCACAATGGCTAATCAAACGTTTTCCGGTAGAAGCCCACTCAATGCAACCGGAAGCAGTTATGTCATAATCACGTGGCAATCATGAGACTGTAGGTTCTGGAACTTTTTCTCTGCCATATTTATTATTCCCTTTAAATTCGACGAGTAGCCAGACGGGACCTTCATACTGAGTAGGCATTCAAAGAAGATTTCCTTCTCTTCTTTGGTAAGAGAATAGCTGGCAGGACCTTCATACTGCTTTGGAGGCATGCCGCCTCTTTCGTGCAAACGTTGTAGGTCCTCCCATGCCTCCGTTGTATCTTTTGTCTTCCCATACACGCCCAAGAAGCCTAGCAGGTTCACGCAAAGGTTCTTCGTCATGTGCATCACGTCGATTGAAGAGCGGACCTCTAAATCTTTCCAGTAGGGTAGGTCCCAAAATATAGATTTCTTCTTCCACACGGGTGCGTGTCCCTCAGCGTCACTCGGAACAGATAGTCTGTCGGGACCCTTTCTAAAAATTACTTTTAAATCATTGACCATAGCAAGTACGTGTTCACCCGTATGCATGGCGTGCTTCTTTCGGTGATCTTCCTCGCCTTTGAAGTACTTGCCTTTCTTTCGACATTGATAGTTGGTCGGAAGGAATCGACGATGCCCTAGGTAAACATTCTTCCTGCATTTGTCTAGGTATATACTTTGGGTGTCATCTAAATAGTGTGTGCATGCGTGGTATCCCTTATTTGTCTGTCCTGAAAGGTTACTGAGAGCAGGCCAATCATTGATGGTGACAAACAGCAACGCATGCCATTCAAATTCCTCCTGTTTGTGCTCATCCCACGCACATACACCGTTTCCAATCCACAACTATAAAAGTTCTTCAACTAATGGCCTTAGGTACACATCAATGTCGTTGCCGGGTTGCTTAGGGCCTTGGATGAGAACTGTCATCATAATGAACTTCCACTTCATGCACAGCCAAGGAGGAAGGTTATAGATACATAGAGTCACGGGCCAGGTGCTGTGATTGCTACTCTGCTCCCTAAAAGGATTAATGCCATCCGCGCTTAAACCAAACCATACGTTCCTTGCATCACCTGCAAACTCCTCTCAGTACTTTCTCTCGATTTTTCTCCACTACGACCCATCAGCGGGTGCTCTCAACTTCCCGTCTTTCTTACAGTCATCTCTGTGCCATCGCATCAATTTGGCATGCTCTTTGTTTCTGAACAGACGTTTCAACCATGGTATTATAGGAGCATACCACATTACCTTGGCATGAACCCTCTTCCGGGGGCGCTCGCCGTCAACATTACCAGGGTCATCTCGTCGGATCTTATACCGCAATGCACCACATACCGGGCATGCGTTCAAATCCTTGTATGCACCATGGTATAGGATGCAGTCATTAGGGCATGCATGTATCTTCTGCACCTCCAATCCTAGAGGGCAAAGAACCTTCTTTGTTGCATACATACTGTCGGGCAATTCGTTATTCTTTGGAAGCTTCTTCTTCAATATTTCCAGTAGCTTCTCAAATCCTTTGTGAGATGCACCATTCTTTGCCTTCCACTGCAGCAATTCCAGTATGGTACCGAGCTTTGTGTTGCCATCTTCGCAATTGCGGCACAAACCTTTTTTGTGATCCTCTAGCATGCGATCGAACTTCACCTTCTCCTTTTCACTTTTGCACTGACTCCTTGCATCAACAATGACCCGACAGAGATCATCATAGGGCACATCATCTGGTTCCTCTTGATCTTCAACAACTTCCCCCGTTGCAGCATCATCGTATTCAGGGGGCACATAGTTGTCATCGTCCTCTTCTTCTTTGTTGTCTTCCATCATAACCCCTATTTATCCGTGCTCGGTCCAAACATTATAGTGTGGCATGAAACCCTTCTCAAGCAGGTGGATGTGAAGGGTTTTCCGATTAGAGTAAGACTTTGTATTCTCACAGATCGAGCATGGACAACACATAAAACCATTCTGCTTGTTTGCCTCAGACACTTCGAGAAAATCATGCACGCCCTTAATGTACTCAGAGGTGTGTCTGTCACCGTACATCCATTGCCGGTTCATCTGTGTGCATTATATATAATTAAGTGTGTCAAAAACCATTACAGAACATCATGAATAGATAATTAAGTGACCAAATTAATATAAGTTTAGATCACATTAAAACCAAAGCACCTACATAGTTCTCATTGAACAACATATAGCTCTCCATAGCATCTAATTAATTAAACCATACATTGAAACCATGTAAAACATTTCAATGCGAAAAAAATACGATCATAATTGCAACCAAGGTAACAATTGATCCAACGGCATAATGATACCAAGCCTCGGTATGAATGTCATATTTTCTGATCTTTCTAATCTTCATGGGAATTGCATCCATCTTGATCTTGTGATCATCGACGACATCCGCAACATGAAACTCCAATACCATCTTCTCCTCCTCAAATTTTTTCCTTCAAGAAACTGTTTTCTTCTTCAACTAAATTTAACCTCTCGACAATAGGGTCGGTTGGAATTTCCGGTTCACATACCTCCTAGATAAATAAAATCTATGTCACGTTGGTCGGCATAATTTTCATAAACAATAAATGAACCAAATAGTTATCTTTACCTAATAATAAAGCAAATTGGGTTTCTTTCGTCCGTCATGAAATTTTTTCAGAAAAGTCCCTCTATTTCAGAGAATTCAACCATTTTAGGTAATTCATCCACGGATCATATTTAAGTCAAATAAATGCTTTTTAAAATCATCCATCTCTTTTAAACCGTAACTCCAATTTGAACATGTTATATATGAAATTTGATTAGAAAAATATGTAGAATATGAATATGAGATTATTTTTATCTGTTAAGTATTTTTAAATATTATTTTGGAATATATTTGAGTCAAACCAAATGATTTTCTAAATTATCTGTATCTTTTAAACCGTAACTCCGATTTGAACATGTTATATATGAAATTTGATTAGAAAAATGTGTAGAATATGAATATGAGATTATTTTTATCTGTTAAGTATTTTTAAATATTATTTGGGAATATATTTGAGTCAAACCAAATGATTTTCTAAATTATCTGTATCTTTTAAACCGTAACTTCGATTTTAACATATTATATATGAAATTTTATTAGAAAAATGTGTGGAATCTAAAATATGATGTTAATTTTACCTGTTAAATATTTTTAAAATATTGTTATGGAAGCAAACGTATAATTTATAGCGCAAGATCCGTTTTTTTTCATACCGGCGGCGATCCGGATTGCATGTAAATACCCCACTATAACCATATACGGAAAAGAAAACATCAATAACTACACGTGCATACCTCTGAAAAATGTCGCAAGGAAAAACAACAGATTTCTCATCGTGAGAATGAGAGAAAGCGAGCGAGAGAGAGAGGGGGAGAGAGAGGGGGAGAGAGAGGGGGAGAGGGAGGAGAGAGGGAGAGAGAGATGCCTTAGGATTAACCATATTCAACACACGTTTTTTGTTGTTTTATGTGAACACCGAGGCCATCGCCGGCGAGGGTGAGTAGGAGGATAAGCGGCAACACAAATATGATGCCTCGCAAAAATAAAGGAGATGGACCTATTGTGGTCTTGAGTGATGGTTGTTGAGTTAAGAGTGTGTGTTATATTTTCTCTCCCGTTGCAACGCACGGGCTCTTTTGCTAGTAAAGATAATATATACCACATCCGAATCATAGACAGGACGATGGCCGATGGGGGCGGATACCAAAACCGTCGCACTAAATAATAAGAAGCAATAATAAAAGTAAGAAAATTATACAAGTATCTATATAAACATACAAGTAAGAATTTATCCTTTCAGAAAGAAGATAAGAACAAGAGGCTCACCACGGTGGTGCCGGCGACGAGATCGGCGCGGGCGATTGACGGCGGTGAAGACGGGGACGAGACGTGACGGACCGCTAAACCTAGACAAATATTGAGGAAAATGGAGCTTGGAGGTTGAGCTTGGAGAGGAGAAAGCTTAAGTAGTGTGGCTCGAGCATTCCATCGAACACCTCGTGTGCATAGAAGGTGAGCTAGAGCACCACAAAGCTCTCCAACGGTCGGCCAGAAAAACAAAACAATGGAGTGCTCTGCTCGCGGGTGAGGGGGTATATATAGGCAATTCATTGGTCCCGGTTCGTGACATGAACCGGGACTAAAGGGCAGCCTTTGGTCCCGGTTCAAGCCACCAACCGGAACCAATGGTGGTGGGCTAAGAGCGAGGCCCATTGGTCCCGATTCATCCCACCAACCGGGACCAAAGGGGCCAGACGAACCGGGACCAATGCCCCCACGAGGCCTGGCAGGCCACGTGGCCTCACGAACCGGGACCAATGGGCCCATGGGTCCCGGTTCATGACTGAACAAGGACTAATGGGCTTATCTGGCCCGAACGTATGCCCCTTTTTCTACTAGTTCCGCAGAGTCGGACTCCGCTTCTAGTCTGTTAATGCGGAGATAACTACTAAGACGGAGACCATCCTTCATAGTGGGGGCCTCCATAGTGGTAACATCAGTTGCGTACGAATAACAAATGCACTTGCCCGCGATGAAAGAGCCATTAACATCTCTCAAAATAGCAGATGTCTGCTCCCCCACCCGAGTCCACGTAAAATGATGCATCGACATTCAACTTCATATACACAAAGTTTGGCTTGGTCCATCAGAGGTTTGTACAGAAGGTATTCTTTTGACCCCTGTTCGCGACATTAGCAGTGATTGCTAGAACCAAGACTAGCCAGCGCCCCATCGACCAAACCACACAATAAACTATCAAAGCAATGAACATCACATTATCATAGGTTCCACCACACAATAGACTGTCACAACAATGAACAGTAAATATGTTATCTTAATTATTCTCTTGTATTTCTGTATCCTTCCGAAGAGGGTATAATCATAGGTATTTTGTTTGTTTAAGTATAAAAATATCACATTATCATAGGTTCCATCACACAGTAAACTATCAAAACAATGAACGGTAACTCGATGAATTTTGATGAAAGTGACTTAGTAAAACTGCCGTGTATCCTTGGAAACACCTTGATCCCTGTAAGTAAAACATCCGGTTTGTCCTTAGCAAAATGAAGGATTTGGCCATTTGCTGCACCGCTGCACTTTTGTTACTATTTATTTTCTTGCAATTGCTCTTGGTTCCAAACAAACCATGAAAAACTCTTTGTAGCCTTTCAGGGAACTCTTGCTAGTTTTCATCAACCAGTTTCTTCCACACTCTTACTTACTGAAAAGACTACTATAGATCTCCTATACTTGTGAGTTATCAGTGGACTACCGCCTTCAACAAAATTTCTTTGCCACCATTAGATAACTGCTTCTCCTTCCATCCACTATTTTTTCACGAATTTTGTCCAAAAATGTTTTAAAAAACACCCTATCCACTCCCACAATCATAGAGAGACCCAAATAGCAGTCAGCAATGCTTCCATCTCAATATGGAGCTCATTGAAAATTTTAGTTCTAGCAACATTACTTGTATGAGGAGTAAAAAATATGCTAGACTTTGCTCTAATCATCAATTGTCTAGAATTTGCGCAATATGCATAAGTAATTGTTGCAAGGAAGTTGTATTCAACAAATAAACGTTGATGCTTACTAGAGAATCATCGACAAAAAGGAGGTGTGACACAGATGGTGCATTTCTACACACTCTAATCCCATCAATACTACTAGCTTCTTATTCATCAATAAACTTGGCAATCCTGCACACAGCAAAAAGAAGGTAAGGGAAAAAGCCCCCCCCCCCCCGATCGTATCCTTATGGTAGGAGTGAAAGTTTATGTCTCTTGAGAATTGCATCTGACTGTTTACTTAATGGAGCTCACAAAATTCATAATACAATTGACCATTGTTCATGAAATTCAGCATTAACATCATGTTTCTCAGGAAAATCCATTCAGCTCTGTCATAAACCTTATGCATTTTGAGTTTCACAACACATAGTCTGGATTGCCCATCTCTTTTATTCTTTATTTTATGTACACACACTCATAGGCCACCAGAACATGGGTCACCTAGGCAGAAAGCTTAACCACCTAGTATTTTCGTAAGAAGGTTCAAACACAAAGGAAGAACGAGATCCTGAAAAGAGCTCGATAATCGATAATTCTACTAGCCACCCACTTCATATTTAAAACCTTGTGGCTCGGCCACCATCCCTTGAATCAAATCACCCAAGTTGTGATGCAAGAACTACTGAGGTTCGACAGTTGGGAAATAAGCCACGTGTGTAAACATTATGTAAAGAAACACCATGTTATGAGCAAACGTACAAATTCCAGTGGATTTTAGAATTTGTGAAGCCGTTGATAAATCATTTCACAGTCGTGGTTGCTTCTTGCTAGTATGTGTTGTTTATCCATTACTTGGCTATTCCCATGTGTGAACTCTATAGGAATAGTTTATGTGATTCAGATCATTTTAGAGGGTGGATGCTAACAGATGCTAAAAGTAATCTACAATGCAAATAATGTTACATGTTACGATTGCTAATTACCATATTTCTCACACTACCTTCTGCTCATATTATTAGCTTGAGTGGTAAGGAGTGGTTTGTCATTGATCCGGTTCATGTCCATATTGAGTTCAACACAAGGGAACTAGTGCAGAATATGTACAATTGTGTATGTCAAAGTTGCGTGTCTAGTGTTCCTAAATTTAAAAATGTGTTAGTGTATGTTTTTATGACTAGATTCTAGTGTTACAAGATGAACGAGGGCTTTAGCCTTTCATCATGTTTCCTCACAGTGCTCTTAGGCCCTCTTTACTTCCTCTTACTGTCTCGCAATGGACATATCGTATCATCTGAGTAGATCCACATATATGTTTAGTTTTCCTGCTAAAAGATTTAGCAAAAAAAAAGGAAGAGGGAGGAAGCGCTTAAGAACAATAGGAATGAGAGGCATTAGGAAATACCAAACGGGATTTCCACCTGAACACAAGAGGTGAAGAACCGGTAAATTAGTTTTTCCTCTATGTTCTCATTCCCATTGCTCTTAGGACCTCTCTTTCTTCCTCTTCCTAGCTAGCTTTTGAGAGTTCACATTGAACATGTGCA
>NW_025225231.1:0-22623 GCF_018294505.1 Triticum aestivum
TCGCCCCCGCTCGCCTCGCCCTCCTCGGTCGAAGCTTGTGCCCCATTGGGCATCGAGTACAGCTCGGTGAGGGCCTAGCAGATGTCCAGACAAGGATCAGTCGACCAGTCGGCAGGGTAAACAGAAATGGATGCGACAAGAGCGCAGTGGAGAGCAGGGCAAGTGTACCTTGTTTGGGTCGCTGTTGTGGTCGAGTGGAGGAATCCTTCTGGCTCCGCGTGGGTTATCCTTGTTTCCGGTAACGGCTACCATCCATCTTTCCAGAGTGACGTCGTCGACTGCTTCTGGATGGACTCTAGTCTCGTCTTCGGTCCCACAGTACAACCACATGCAGTGGCTCCGGAACTGAAGGGGCTGGATGCGACGCCTGAGGAAGACCTCCAGGAGGTCCATGCCCGTCACTCCCTCCCGAACCAACTGCACCACGCGCTCCATCAACATCTTCACGTCAGCTTTCTCCTCCGGAATCAGCTTCAGAGGGGAAGGCTTGTTCACTCGGTCCATGGTAAACAGAGGGAGTCCACTCGACTGCCCTGGCGTCGACTGGACCTGGCAGTAGAACCAAGTCGACTGCCAGCCTCTGACGGACTCGGAAAAGGTCATGGGCAGGAAGGTGCTCTTATTCCTCACCTGGATCCCCAGACCCCCACACATTTGGACGACTCGGGTTCTCTCATCACCTGGGCTCGCCTTCTTCACGGTCTGAGAGCGACACGTGAATATATGTTTGAACAAACCCCAGTGCGGTCGACAGCCCAAGAAACCCTCACACATGGACACGAATGCAGCAAGATAGGCAATGGAGTTTGGGGTAAAGTGGTGGAGCTGCGCTCCGAAGAAATTCAAGAAGCCACAAAAGAAAACACTCGGCGGCAAGGAAAACCCATGATCAACATGGGTGGCCAAAAGCACACACTCACCCTCTTCTGGCTGAGGCTGCCACTCCTTCCCCGGAAGCCTCGCAGCTCCGTGAGGGATCAAGCCCTCGTTGGCCATGTCGAGGAGGTCTTTCTCTGTGATGGTCGACTGGATCCAGTCTCCTTGGACCCAGCCCTTCGGCAGGCGGGATCTGGACGAGGACCCTCCGCGGCTGGTGGATCTCCCCTTCGCTTTCTCCGACGCCGACGCCTTCTTTGCGCGCTCCAGCGCCGCCGTCTTCTCCTTGGCCATGGTCGCCGGCGAGATGCGCGAAGGGAAGTGGTGCGGGGGCGAGAGCGAGCCCGCTGGGCGGGGAAGAAGGAAGCAGAGAGAGGGAGAGAATGCTGAGGCGCAGCACAGAAATCCTCGCCGGGCACATTTATAAGGTCCCTTCCGAGTGGATGACAGGTGGGCCCGTCGATCTAATCATATCTGGGAGCAGTTATGCAGACGTGATACATGGCGAAAAAGGCGGCGCGGAGATCGAGGCGTCTATGCCCCGTCCCATCCAAACGCCGCGGTCCGCCCCGCTTCGCACGCGTCCCCAAATTTCGCATCCCGCGGAATCCGCGAACAGCAAATCAGTCTGTCAGACGCGGTGTTTCCGGCGATCCGTCGCTCGGAGATTGTCGAAGCCCGAAAGATCACTTGACGCAAAAATAGAATGGATCGAGTCGACTGAAGGCAAATTGCTCCCTGTCGACGGAGAGATTCTTTGGTCCAGGACAATGCACGACCAGGGCACAAAGGTTAATCGGAAACGACATCAACTCCTTCCTCACTCGAAGCCTCAATCCATTCGGGGGCTAATGATGGGGTTATGTACCTAGGGTAGGGTCATGGACCTGATCTAAGTACCTTACCCAAGGACACCCTTAGAAGAAGTCGCCTTCCAGTCGACCAACGAGAGACACACTCGACTGACTTGAAGGACTCGACCACGAAGACTCACTCGACCACCAGAAGGTCAAGAGGCACTCTGCACTGCAACGGCCTGTAATCAAGTAGACTTTATGATAGTAAAGGCACTTTATGTGGGGCGTTACCAGTAACGCACCAAACTTAACTCACCTTAAACCCTCTCCTACGTGGGCTGGCTGGGGTCCTGGCGCACTCTATATAAGCCACCCCCCTCCACAGGCAGAAGGGTTCGGCACCTTGTAACTCAGATACTCATAATCCACTCGACCGCCTCCGGGCTCCGAGACGTAGGGCTGTTACTTCCTCCGAGAAGGGCCTGAACTCGTACATCCCTTGTGCTTACAACCTCTCCATAGCTAGGACCTTGCCTCTCAATACCTACCCCCCACTCTACTGTCAGGCTTAGAACCACGACAGCTCCCACATATTCTACGAAGATCTTTATCGGTCAAACCACATAACAACACACGTTGTTCCCTTTGTCATCGGTATGTTATTTGCCCGAGATTCGATCGTCGGTATCTCAATACCTAGTTCAATATCGTTACTGGCAAGTCTCTTTACTCATTATGTAATGCATCATCTCGCGACTAACTCATTAGTCGCATTGCTTGCAAGGCTTATAGTGATGTGCATTACCGAGAGGGCCCAGAGATACCTCTCCGACAATTGGAGTGACAAATCCTAATCTCAAAATACGCCAACTCAACAAGTACCTTAGGATACACCTGTAGAGCACCTTTATAATCAACCAGTTATGTTGTGACGTTTGGTAGCACACAAAGTGTTCCTCCGATAAACGGGAGTTGCATAATCTCATAGTCATAGGAACATGTGTATAAGTTATGAAAAAAGAAATAGCAACATACTAAACGATCAAGTGCTAAGCTAACGGAATGGGTCAAGTCAATCACATCATTCTCCTAATGATGTGATCCGATTAATCAAATGACAACTCATGTCTATGGCTAGGAAACTTAACCATCTTTGATTCAACGAGCTAGTCAAATAGAGGCATACTAGTGACACTATGTTTGTCTATGTATTCACACATGTATTATGTTTCCGGTTAATACAATTCTAGCATGAATAATAAACATTTATCATGAAATAAGGATATAAATAATAACTTTATTATTGCCTCTAGGGCATATTTCCTTCAGGAAGGGGTGGCATTGCCCTTTTTGACACCATCACCTTTCAAATTGTTCTTCTTCTCCTTAGGAGCACCCTCTCCCTCCTTCACAAAGGTTTACTTGAGAGGGGGAGGTCGGTTGGTCTTATCATTCTTCTTCTTTTATTAGACTTGGGTGCGAACCCAACTCCCTCCTTGGCCACAACTTCCTTTTGATTGCTCAAAAGGTCATTAAGGTTCTTCTCACCTTGTATGCATGTCACAAGGCCTCTCTCAAGTTGCTCTTTTAGCTTGGCATTCTCCTCCACAAGATGCACATGCTCACAACACGGGTTAGTAGCATTTGCATTATCAATTAATACCATGTGAGGAAAGGTGGCTTTCTCCTTGGTTAGCTTCACTTGGAGTTGATCATCAGACTCCTTGAGTTTAGCATGAGCACCCTTCAAGACCTTGTGGGCCTTGTCAAGTACGTCAAACTCCTTCTCGAGTCTAGCATGGTCAACCCCAAGTTTGGCCTTCTCAGAATTTAGCACACGAGATACAACAAGAGCATGATCAAGATCTTTCTTTAATTTAGCATGGTCATCATTGTGTGACTCCTCAAGAGCCAAACGATGCCCATGCTCTTCCTCAAGAGGATTAGAGAGATCCAATATCTCATCGGCATAGTCACGACTATGAACTTCCATCTTAGAGATGGTTTCTTCATGAGCCTCGATCATGTCATTGGCTTCACCAAGTTGTTCCAAGAGAGCAACAAAGTGCTTCTTGGATTTGCCCTTGAGCTTACTCATAAAAGACTCAAATTCATTCACTTCCTCATTAGACCCCTCACTTTCATCAATGCAATCCGTCAAGGAGGGATTAGTAATGATGGTGGTTTTGATGTTGGGGGTTACCTTGCTAGTGGCTTTAGCCATGAGGCACTTGGCAGTGATGTTCTCGTTGGGAGAATCAAAGAGAGACACTCGTGGAGTTGTGGCAATGGCAACGGAGGCCATGGCCATTGCTTCACCATCTTCATCTTCATCATCCTCATGGTATTCTTCTTGAACCACCAACCCTCGAGTAGGAGTCTTTTTGGTGAAGTTGTTCTTGTTGCGGAAGGACTTGGCTTTGTCTTTTCGGATGAGCTTGCCACCATTGTCTTCCCGCTTCTCGTAAGGGCAATCTATAACAAAGTGGCTCACATTGCCACAACTGTAACATGTTCTCACATGTTGCTTGCCTTTCAAACCACTTGAGTTGTTCTTGTTGAAGTTGGGCCTTGTGTTCTTCTTGCTCCAAAATTGCCTTGAAGCAAGAGCCATGTGCTCATGATAATCATATTTTGTATCTTCGGGGTTGCTCTCCTCATCTTCCTCTTCTCCCACACTAACCTTGGCCTTCAAGGCAAGGTTGGGCTTCTTTGCTCTTTGAGAATGCAACACCGCGTTGTCGGCGGTCTTGTCCAAGATCCTCATTGCCACAAACTCATACAACACTTCATTCGAGGACAAGGTGTGGAAGTCCGGTCTTTGACGGATGATGGAGGACATGGCCTTGTGGTAGGGCATCATGGCCTTGAGGAACTCGCGCTTGATCCAATTGTCATCCGTATCCTTACTCACATGATCTCGGAGTGAGACCGCGAGAGTGGTCAATCTCCGGTAAAGCACACGAGGTTCTTCATCTTCATTCATTGCAAACTCATCGGCTTCATCTTACACCACTTCATAGTTGGAGCGTTGAATGCTAGCGCTTCCCTTGTAGAGGGAAACAACATGGTGCCATGCTTCCTTGGCCATGGTGAATGGTCGGAGATGTGCAATGTCTTCGGGTGGAATTGCATCTTGAAGGATGAAGAGAGCATTCTCGTTGAATTGATTATCCGCGTCTTCTCTTGGGGTGACGTTGCTTGGGTCATGCGCATAGAAACCTTCTTCAACAATTCTCCAAAGATTAGTGTTAACATGTTTTAAATGACGCTTAAAGCGATAGAGCCAATCATCAAAATCTTCATTTTTCACAATCTTAGGAGGAGGGCCGGCATGATTTAAATCAGTAGAGGGAATTGGTCCTCCATAAGTAAGTGGAGGTTCCACATGGGCAAAGATGTCGGTGCCATTTCTACCACTAGTAGAAGGACCCTTTTCACTAGTAGCTTCCCCCTTGTCGGAGTTAGCATCCGTCACCTTGTTAGTGGGATCACCGACTTTCATCGGCGAGGTAGATAGTTTAAGCCCTTCTAAGAATTTATTAAACATGCTTTGCTTTCAACCTCGGTCATCATGGAGGTTTTCAATGTGTCCAAAGCCACATTGAATTCCTCACGAGAGACCATGGTTCCCCCATCAGCCGTAGACGAGACCGGGTTCACACCGGAGTGCTCCTCCCCACCGTCTACGGTGTCAACCATACTCTTTGGACGGCAAAGTCCTTAAAAAAGAGACGAGGCTCTGATACCAATTAAAAGGATCGATATAGTTGACTAGAGGGGGGGTGAATAGGCAACTAACAATTTTTAGCTTTTCTTTACCAATTTTAACTTTGCATCAAAGTAGGTTGTCTAGATATGCAACTAGATGAGCAACCTATATGATGCAACGACAATAAGCACACAAGCAAATAAGGATAGAACACAATATAGCTTCCACAAGTAAAGGGGAGAGATAACCAAAAGGGGAACTGATGGAGACGAGGATATGTTACCGAAGTTCCTTCCTTTTGAGGGGAAGTACGTCTCCGTTACAGCAGTGTGGAGGCACAATGCTCCCAAAGAAGCCACTAGGGCCACCGTATTCTCCTCACGCCCTCACACAATGCGAGATGCCGTGATTCCACTATTGGTGCCCTTGAAGGCGGCGACCGAACCTTTACAAACAAGGTTGGGGCAATCCCCACAACTTAATTGGAGGCTCCCAACGACACCACGAAGCTTCTTCACCATAATGGACTATGGATCCGTGGTGACCTCAACCGTCTAGGGTGCTCAAACACCCAAGAATAACAAGATCCGCAAGGGATTAGTGGGGGGAATCAAATTTCTCTTGGTGGAAGTGTAGATCGGGGCCTTCTCAACCAATCCCGAGCAAATCAACAAGTTTGATTGGCTAGGGAGAGAGATCAGGCGAAAATGGAGCTTGGAGCAACAATGGAGTTTAGGGATGGAAGAGGTTAGTCTTCTTGGAGAAGAAGGCCCCTTTATATAGTGGGGGGACAAAACCAACCGTTACCCACCACTCAGCCCGCGACCCGCGGTACTACTGCACCACAGGAGCGGTACTACCGCACGGGCCTGCAGTACTACCGCGGGGGCCCACGGTACTACCATGGTCGCGGTAGGGCCTGGACCTGACCAAAAGAGCATCGACGGGGTGCGGTAGAACCGCTGGCGTGGTACTACCGCATGGCAGGCGCAGTCCATGCATGGTAGGCACGGATATAAAAAATTACATCTGTGACTACATCCGCTGAGATTTTATCAATGCAAAAGTCTGACACAGTACCACCGCACACCAAGTGCGGCACTACCGTGTAGGGTGCGGATGTAAAAAATTACATCCGCCCCTACTTCCACTCATGCTGCTATGTCAGGCCAGGCAGTGCGGTACTACCGCGTAGGGCGCGGATGTAAAAAACTACATCCGCCCCTACTACCGCTTGCGCAGCAGAGCCAGGCCTGAGCTCACGGTACTACCGCTCAGAAGGAGCGGTACTACCATGGGCACCCAATGTACTACCGTGGGCACCCATGGTACTACCGTGTCGGGGCCCGGTATTACCACTGGGGCCTGCAGTAGTACCACTCTGGTGAGCAGTACTACCGCCAGCTTATGAACAGCAACACTAGGAGTCCTTCATTTTGCAGAGACACGGTGAGACGGAGGAAAATCCAAAGAGCCAAAGGAGAGGTGGTGCAAAAAGGAACGTGTGTATGTGAGATTCCACCCAAACCTTTCCAACGCGGGCCCCCTCTTAATAGTACGGCTTTCCTACGACTCAAATCCACCGAAACGAAACATAGAGAAACGTCGTCTTCAATAATCTTCGAGGGGCAAAAAATCGTCTTGTGTTCAGTCATGATATATCTGAAAAGCTCAATGTACACGATTAGTCCGCAAAAGCATTGTCATCAATCACCAAAACTACTGAGGGATAACTATGCCATTACAGTAGGTAAACTACCATACCCATCAGTATTGCTGGCGGTCACCATGTTGATAGTCTTGGAGCTCATTTTCCCTCTGTTGTCTGCACGTTCAGGGCATTCCTTGGAAAAGTGTCCGGGCTTCCCACAGGCGTAGCACTCTAGCTCAGCCTTGTTGAACTTCTTCTTCTTGAAGGTAGTAGTCTTGGTAGGCTTGTTGAAAATAGGTTTGTTCTTTCCTTTGTTCTTGTTCTGTGGGTACCTCTACACCATGTTAGCGGTAGGCTGAACCTCACCTCCTTTCTCGGTATTGTCTTTAGCCCGAGCTTTTTCTTCAACATCAAGAGATGCAATCAGATTTTCAACTGATATCCCCTGTCTCTTATGCTTCAGAGTTGTGGCGAAATTCCTCCATGAAGGAGGCAACTTTGCAATCATGCACCCAGCCACGAATTTGTCGGGTAGAACACACTTAAGGAGTTCAAGTTCCTTCACAATGCACTGTATCTCATGAGCTTGTTCAACCACAGAACGGTTATTCACCATCTTGTAGTCATGAAAACTCTCCATGATGTACAGTTCGTTGCCTGCATCTATTGCACCGAATTTTGCATTCAGTGCATCCCACAGAGTCTTTCTGTCATTTATGTGCATGTACACATCACACAGACGGTCAGCAAGAACACGTAGAATGCATCCCACAAACATAGTATTGGCTTCCTGGAATTTTCTCTGATCTTCGTCAGTCATTCCCTCTGGAGCACCAACACTAACGTGGAAAACTTTCAGAGAAATAAGCCAGAGCATGGTCTTCACCTGCCACCTCTTAAAGTGCACACCGGTAAACTTATCCGGCCTTAGTGCATCAGTGAATCCAGCCATAGTTAACTCAGGAAATTGCCTAAGATTAGGTTTTTGGATTTTTAGAAAATTAGGCAAGTTCGTGACTAATTCCATTAAATAATTCATGACTAGAACAGATAGTAGCATGCAACAATCTAGCAAACTAGAAGAATAGCAAAACAGCAGCAGCAGGACACATGAAACAACAGATGTAGAGATAGACATGAACAGATGATGTTGGACGTACTGTTCGTTAGCTATTGTGGGTGTGACTGTGTTGATGACGATGTTGGCGACGATCTGTTGCCGACGCTGATGAAGACGACAATGAGTAGCACCGCCCGACTTGGACGGAAGCCGACCCGTGATGACGAATCTGAGCAGTCCCGCAGAGCGCTTCCCAAAAACCTAATTCGTCCTCTCCCGGTGCAGGATCGCAAGGACGAACGGTTCTGAAGACCTGTTGTCCCACGCGCCGATGCACGTCGGCGTTTGGGATGGAGTAGACTACGAAGACGGCGTAAGTTGCGAGATGAGGCAAAACCCTTGGTGTTTTCGGTGTATCTTTGGCCGCAACCGGTAGCTGTATATATATTAGGACCAGAGACGGTATTGTGTCGTGATCACAATCCCAAATCGACTTGGTTTCTAATTCGTATAATTATCGGACAAGAAATCATTCACTTGTCTGCCAAGACATAAAAATAAAACGGCAAAAGGAAGTTGCGCCCCTGCAAGGAGACGGGCCGGATTTCAGCGGACCATTCACGCGAATGTCGCACGTACGCCTCACCTCGCCACGGCCCGGCCAGGCGAGCGAGCGCGCGTGTGGTCTTCCCTTTCTCTTCTCACACACCACTTAGAGTGGTGGAGAGAACCCACTATATAAAGAGGTCCAACTCTTGTTTAACTTTCGGAGTGGGACTAAACTTTAGCACCATCACTTCCCATTTTACACATGGGCCACTATTTGAGATTTCAGAAATTGCTATGGACCTAGCCCATTAATTCTAACAATGATTAGTGGAGCGAGCTGCGGAAATTCAATTCTGAGCACGGGCTCAGATGCTCCTGATATCCCAGGCATCCCTTTACCTCGAGATCGCAGCACTAGGCAGTATTTCTCTCCCATATATCTGCGTATTTGCTCAGAAATAAAAGCAGGCCGGCCTCATTTATTGTTGTTTGTTGGGGAAGCATCATCCCGGTCATGAATTTACAAAAAAAAAAGGTTCATGGAATTTGAAAAATAATCCACTGATTTTAAAAAATGTTCATTGACTACGAAAAGAGTTGACAAATTTGAAAAATAGTTCATCAAATATTAAAATATTATATCAAATTTGAAAATAAGTTCACTGATTTTGAAAAATGTTCATCAAATTAAATAAAGTTCATCAAATTTATAAAATTTCGTCATACTAGAAAAAAAGATTATAAATTTGAAAAAAGTGCATCAAATTTTGAAAAAAAAAGTTCATAAATCAAGTGTTATTTTCATCAAATTAGAAAAAATAAAAAGGAAAGGGAAAAAAGAAAAATAAAAAATAAAAGGAAGAAGGAAACAATAAAAGAAGAAAGAAAAGGAAAAAACGAAATTAAAGAAACAAAGGAGGGAAGAAGATACATATGATCACAAAGGTGAATTTGCTAGGGTGGTTATCGCGGGTTGGACTGAACACTTGCGGCGCGGGTTTGAATCCCGCCTTAGCACGCACTCACTCATGGAGGTTTTTTGCGGATTTAAACACAGAAGAGAAAAGCTAGATGGGCTGGCCCACCGAGGGGCGCTTCAAGCGTGGCGCACATTTGCAAAATGCACAATAACGGACGCCTGAAGTGCCAAATAGGATCTGCCATGCATAGCCCTCACTGTCCCCACACGAGTTTGGGCAGGCCCAAGTGCCGGTGGGGCTTCTCAATTTTCTTTTTCATTCTTCTGAAGAAAAAGTTTGTTTTCGAGGGGGTGCTTCAGGCGCGGCGCACGTTTGCAAAATGCACAGTAACGGACGCCTGAAGCGTTTTTCGAGGGGAGCCTAAAGGGCCAAATAGGATGTGCCACGCATAGCCCTTGCTGCCCCAAACGAATTTGGGCAGGCCCAGGTGTGGACGGGGCTTCTCAGTTTTCTTTTCGGTTCTTCTCGAAAAAAAAGTTTGTTTTCGCTTTCTCTTTTGATTTCTTTCTTTTCTTATTTCTTATTTCTTATTTTTGCCTCTTTAAAATGTTCAGTGTTTCAAAGAAGTTTTGTATTGCAAAAAATGTTTATGAATTTTGGAGAAGTTTCAAAACTTAAAATAAATTGAATTAAAAAAGTATTCTTTATTTTCATGATTTCAAAAAAGTTTCAAATTTGAAAAATGATCGAATCCAAAAAAGATCATGTTAAAAAAGTTTGCAATTCTAAAACATGTTCATGAATTCAAAAAATGTTCATAAAGTGTTTGCGAGTCTTGAAAAACTGTTCATGAATTTTAAAAACTTTTGCAAATTCAAAAAATGCTTAAGAGTTTCAATCAATGTTCAAAATTTTTAAAAATGTGTTCTTGAATTCAAAATTCATGGATTCAAAAATATTCATGAGTTTGAAAATATAATGATTTTTTTATAACTTTTGGAAATTCAAAAAAATTCAAGGATTTTTAAAAAATGTTCACAAACTTAGAATACCTCTGAGGGGTGCGCAAGAGAGAACAATGATTGTCACATTTATCACTTTGATATTCGTACACGGGAATTAAACGTGTCACGGCGTGTTTACTAAAAAAAGCGTCTGAAGTGACGTCATACCGGGTTAACATTTCGGTTTATGTTTGACCAATTTTCCGTGAGTGGCCAGACATCGATATTTGACCGGTGGATGGATTGAGGTGACCTAAATCTACCTGACGTACATGGGCATGACTATTTTCATTCACCGGCGGTCCTTGTGAATATCTAAATGCATCTAGACTCCACTGTACTTCTGATACTACTTGAGCTCGTACTGATGCAACGACGACTTTGCTCCAACACTAGCTAGGCTGGGCCGAGGCCCTAGCTAGCTATAGCACATGCCTCAACGTCAAAATGCATGTCCTTCAGAATATTGACATATGTCACATTTTGACCATTGAGTTATTCATAATTGATATATTTTAATGTAAAAAGTAGTATGTTATTTCTGTAGATCAAAGAGTCTAACTAAAGCATCTACCCACCAAGATATTACTCTGGTTCATTTTGCCATGTCCCGTGCCATTTGAGGAACTCTCGACACCTTCCATGTACTCCCTCTGTAAACTTTATAAGACGTTTTAGATCAGTACAGAGGGAGTGATATAGTATGTCTTATAAAAGTTTATAGTGGGAGTATCTATGAAACCTATAAACTTATCTCCTTGACATCTAGGGTAATTTTGAAATCATCTTTGGGTAGCAGTCTGAAGCCCATATGCACTACATTAGTTGTTTCTTCTTCAACACGGGGCGCAAGAACAGCTAGCCGTCGATTTGAGCCCAAACAATTCTTCTACAGCACCTGCATCTGCATGCCAGTCCATTTGATTTTGCCAAATTGACACTACTGCAACTCATGGCCTGGCCCCAACCCTCGGCTTGATGGTGCTGGTTGCGCACGGTTGATTCCACACAAAAACATAGCAGACCAAAATCCACCGTGTGGATTTATCACCATACACGACGAGGGTGGAGGCCAATAAGTTAGCTCGACCCCTCTGTTGAATTGAAATTGAATGACCCCACTAAACCGGGAGTCGACATGCTAGAATATTGTACAGTGTGATACCTCAAGTGGGCGAAACAGGCGATGAGGTTTTCTGCGACCTCCAATCGCACATTCCCCTTGACAAACTACACCTGCAATCCATCACCCGAAACATGCCCTTGGGGTTTTAGCTCACCTCTATCATTTGAGGTTCAAAACATTGTTATCTATCCCACCATCATCGCAACCAGGATAAGAAAGAGGGGCGAATGGTAGGAATATCATATCCCAGGTGTTCACTTAGTACCGGAGGATGAGTTTGACTACCTTCCCATTGATATGACGGTTGTAAACACCCAATTTAGTTGTGATGTCTCGTGCTTTTAAGTGTTTCTCTTTTTGTTTTATGGGATTATTTGTTTTTTCCTCGAATCTTTGGTGGATGATGGATATATCACGAACTCTTGTCCTCACCTCCACAAAAATGCTTGCAAAATATTGCCTCTTTGGAAGCCATTTCCTACGGTTTTGCCTTAGAGGAACAATTCCAATTCTTTGGGTTCTATAACCCTAGCAGTGGTTTTCCAAAGCAGCTAATATCGACAATGCTTGGAAAATTCAACAGAAGGAAAAAACTAGAGACTACTCACCACCTACTAAACCACATTCCAACAAAAATCCCATGGTCAAGCTCAAATATTTTAAATGAAAATTAATTCCATTTATAACCTATATTGGCCATCAATTCCAAACCCACTCTCTTGGCATCCGTAAATCTTAGGAAATACTGTATAGCCTCCTAGGGATATAAATGCCACAACCGTGTAAAATCATTCGGACCCACAATACAAATTTCCACCAAATCGTCCAAACACTAGGAATGGGCATTCAAACCACTTGTGAAGCGATCCATAGCTACACCTGTCCGTTTCTTGTGAAGCTTGGCCAGGTTGCTCATCCCTCATGACATGATCACCCACAAAATTCTCAGGCTAATTTGGTCATTGCAACACTTCGATCCAACATGAAACAACTTTTCTCTAATTTGGTTTTTCTTTTGAGTTTGCTTAGTGGTGTTTGTCCTTAGGGCAAGAAAGTGCCACTATCTGTCTCTGGCATCTTTGCGGAGCTTGGCGTCCAAAGGATGTTGGCCGGAAAGCTTTTATGTTTGTTCAAGTATGACGTGTTGTTTAACAAAACAAAAATATCTGATACCCCGTGTAGATTATGTACTTGTGTTCACATTGGCTCTTACCTAATCCTCCCTTCTCGGAACGGAGTATCAGGATATGGCTATGGTTTCGTGCTTTCGTCATGGATTTTTTTTTAAGCAACGCGAATGGTGATCTAGTCTTTGGGTCGACACTTCATGATTTTCTTTCACTTTTCTTTTGATTTCCATGGAGCTTGTGTGGTTATGCACATGTTCGTGTGCAGAGTAGAACTATTGGCGTTGTATCATCCGATACGCGATACGCGGTTGAGATCAATAAGCATTCATTGTCAAGAAAAAAACATCTGCCCATGCATATCACGACGACGGGCAAGAGATCTCTTCATGATAAATCACACATGGTCCGCCATGCACATACATCCTACACATACGGATGGATATATCCATATGCATCAGTTAATTCGCAACAGCAACGCAATACCACTCCCATTTTGTGGTCGTCAGAAAGCATTAAGCTGATGATGGATATGTACGTACCCTAGCCAGCTAACTACCACCTTTCAGTTTCAGGTGCGGGAATAATGCGGATCCATGATCGGGACTGCACGAGCCATGCAAAATAGCTATACAACCAAGCCATTTGATGCACCAACGGCGACTGGCTTGATGCATGGATCGTGTTGTTTGGGACGTCGCCTTACGTGCGCCGATCGGTGGTGCAACAAGGACGGGAACGTCCGACGGATCGTTGTCGCGTACAGATAGGGTAGATCGGTCGAGGGAGGGAGATAGACAGGCTAGCCACGGCGTGGTCCAGTCCAGTGCCTGGACGGGGTGACGGGTAGGAAGAGATCGAGATCACAACGAAATAAAACTAACAACTCGGCGGTGTCATGATTAGTGGAGCGAGCTGCCCTTATCCAAGCTAGGACGAAATCATGCAAGGTACCCGGTGGTTTACACATGCATGTTACCCACTTGCCAATTGCGAGTTGCGGACTGCTACGCCATTTCTACGCCAAAGCTCTAGCGGTTTACATGTTGAGGAACTAGCGAGCTAGTAACATAGTTGCAAATCTCACTCAGTTCTATGCGGATTGACGGACTCACGCGGGAGGACGGCGTTGTCTGGTGTCGTGGTGGCGTCGACGGCAGACTTAGCAAGGCTGATGCCTCAGTTTCTGTTCTAAAGATGTATAGGTGAAAGACTGCGGCGGTCGCCTCTGGGAGTGCGCCAGACCGGTGTGTGCCCCAGACCTTGCATTGTGCCTTGGTTGGGGCCTTCGGCTTTGGTGCGAAGTTTGTTTGGTATTCAGCTCGGATTTTCGGCACCCCATCATCAAATGGATAGGTGTAAGACAATAGGCTTTGGGGGGAACCGGCACAACCTTCTAGGGGTGGCCTATCACATATATATATAATGAGGTGATATACAACGTTACAATATACACATGTAAATACAGTCTAACACCCTCCCTCAATCTTAGCCACTTTCTAATGAATCTAGAAGGGTAAGATTGCGCCTGCAAGTCTCAAACTGTGGCAAAGGCAATGGCTTGGTGAAGATGTCAGCAAGTTGATCCTTGGAAGAAATAAACTTGATCTGTAGTTGCTTCTGAGAGACACGTTCACGCACAAAGTGATAGTCAACTTCAATGTGTTTCGTTCGGGCATGGAATACCGGATTTGCAGAAAGGTATGTAGCACCGATGTTATCACACCAAAGAACAGGAGGCTGTGATTGGGGTATACTTAACTCCTGAAGCAAGGACTGTACCCAGATGATCTCTGATGTGGCATTGGCCACAGCCTTATACTCAGCCTCAGTACTGCTACGCGAGACAGTAGCCTGTTTCCGAGCACTCCAGGCAATCAGGTTAGAGCCAAAGAAGACAGCATAACCCCCCGTGGATCGCCTGTCATCCGGATTGCCAGCCCAGTCTGCATCAGAATATGCTGAAAGACAACCAGAGTCAGACGGCCGAATATGCAAACCATGAGCCACCGTGAAACAAATATAGCGCAAAATCCGCTTAACAGCAGACCAATGAGTGTCACGGGGTGACTGCAGATACTGGCAGACTCGGTTAACAGCATAGGAAATATCTGGTCGCGTGATCGTCAAGTACTGGAGCCCACCAACAATACTCCTGTACTCTGTCGCATCAGAAGAAGAAAGAAGCACACCATCAACAGCATTGAGCTTATCAGTGGTAGACATGGGTGTAGTCGTCGGTTTGCACTTAAGCATCCCAGCTCGCTGCAACAAATCCAGAGAGTACTTCTTCTGCGTCATAACAAGGCCAGTAGCACGAGAAGTAACCTCCACACCAAGAAAGTAATGAAGCTTCCCAAGGTCCTTGACCGCAAAATCAGCACCAAGTGAGCGAACAAGCGCAGTAGCAGCCGACTGAGAGGAGCTGACCAAAATGATATCATCTACATAGACCAACAAGTACATAGTAACCTCAGGCCTTTGAAGAAAAAACAATGAGGAGTCAGCAGTTGATGATGCAAAACCATGAGCACGAAGAGCCATTGCAAGACGAGCATGCCAAGCACAAGGAGCCTGCTTCAGACCATAAATTGCTTTGGACAGACGACAGAGATGATCAGGGCGATCCGGATCAGAGAAACCCAGAGGCTGGCGCATGTAAACCTCCTCCGCCAAGACACCATGAAGAAAAGCATTTTGAACATCAAGCTGACGAAGAAACCAACCTCGAGTAACAGCCAGAGAGAGAAGAAGTCTGATGGTAGTAGGCTTGACCACTGGACTGAAGGTGTCTTCATAGTCAAGTCCAAAACGCTGTCGAAAACCACGAGCAACCAGACGAGCCTTATAGCGCTCAATGGACCCATTTGGAATCAATGACATTTACCCGTGATTGTGGAGGAACAAGAGTCCATGTCTGATTGCGAAGAAGCGCTTGATACTCCTGCTCCATGGCCTCTTTCCAATGAGGAATGCGCATAGCAGCTTGATACGTGCGTGGCTCAGAGGATGGATCTGCGAGAGCAGCAGACATGCACGCCGCTAACCAAGCAATTGTGCCATCGTGACGTTGCTTAGGCTGAAAAATGCCACTCCGACTGCGCGTATGTGGACGTAGAGCAGCAGCAGGAGCCGGCGGAGGCGAAGGTGACGGAGACGTGACGGTCGCCGGAGATGCAGGAATCACCTCAGGCGAGCTCGGGACAGACGACTCCGAGCTGCATGGCGAAGACTGGCCCGACGACAGGGGCTCAGAGGCCATGGGCGAACCGAGAGTGGGCGAGGCCAGCTCCGGTGACACCGGCCCAGACGGCCTTGGCGAGGAGAGAGCAGGCGAGGCCGGCCCTGGTGAGAAGGGCCCAGACACCCTGGGCGAGGCAGGGGCGGGCGAGGCCAGGCCTGGTGATGACTGCCCCGACGCCCTGGGCAAGACGGGGACCGAGGAGGCCGGCCCAGTCGGCAGGGTTGCAGGGCGCGACGATGGCGAAGGCAGCCCAGAAGCCAGAGGCGACCGGGCCAGGACGTCGATCGGCCGTGCATGAGCACGGAAACCGAGGCCATGCAGGGGCGCCATGTGCTCCTCATGCACAACAGAAGGTGCCGAGGATGAAGGCGATGGCGACGAAGAGGAAGATGGCACTTCTAGAATCTCCAAACGAGCCCCACGACCAGTGCCTGCACCATGGTTAGGCAACAATAGAGGAGAATATGCAACACCATCAAATTGGTCAGAAGCAACAGAGGATGAATGCATGACAGGTGGCTCGGTAGTGGACACAGGGAGTTTGGCAAAAGGAAAAACATGCTCATCAAACACAACATCCCGAGAGATGTAGACACGATTAGTGGGCACATGAAGACATTTGTATCCTTTATGAAGAGAGCTATAACCAAGAAAAACACACTTCTTGGAACGAAACTCAAGCTTACGCTTGTTATATGGACGGAGATGGGGCCAGCAAGCACACCCAAACACCTTGAGAAAGGTGTAGTCCGGTTGTTCATTAAGGAGAACTTCAATGGGAGTCTTCATAGTCAAAACACGAGTGGGAGTACGATTGATGAGAAAACATGCAGTGGTGAAAGCATCACTCCAAAAACAAAACGGAACAGATGCATGGGCCAAAAGAGTCAGACCAACTTCAACAATGTGACGATGCTTACGTTCTACTGAACCATTCTGCTGATGTGTATGTGGACATGCTAAACGGTGAGTGATCCCAAGCGACTGAAAGAAGGAGTTGAGGTTGCGATACTCGCCACCCCAGTCCGACTGAACATGAACAATTTTGTGCTTGAGAAGGCGTTCAACATGTTTTTGGAACTGAACAAAAATTTCAAACACATCAGATTTACGTTTGATAAGATAAAGCCAGGTAAAGCGGCTGTAAGCATCAACAAAACTGATATAGTAATTATGACCACTAACAGAAGTCTGAGCAGGACCCCATACATCTGAAAACACAAGTTCTAAAGAATGTTTCACCTCACGACTGGACTCCGAAAAAGGAAGTTGATGACTCTTCCCCTGCTGACAAGCATCACACACTGCTACATCTTTATTACTAGACACACTAGGAAGCTCATGACGACGCAAAACATGCCGGACAATAGGTGTGGCCGGGTGACCAAGACGAGCATGCCACTGTGACGGAGATACCCAAACTCCACTAAAGACGCGAGCGACGCCAGGATGCTCCAGACGATAGAGACCTTGGCAGAGCCGCCCACTAAGAAGAATGTCCCTCGTGCCCCGATCCTTAATAAAAAGATCAAAAGGATGAAATTCACAAAGCACATTATTATCACGAGTGAGTTTAGGAACTGAAAAAAGATTACGTGTCACAGATGGAACTCGAAGAACATTGCGAAGTTGAAGACTCCTATTGGCATGTCTAGTGAGAAGTGATGCTTGACCAATATGAGAGATGTGCATACCTGCTCCATTGACGGTGTGGATCTTGTCGGAGCCATGGTAGGGTTCACGAGTGTGAAGCTTCCCCATCTCACTGGTCAGGTGCTCTGTCGCCCCAGAGTCCATGTACCAGTGGGGATCAATGGAGTAGGACTGAGTGTGTCCCTGTGGCTTCTGCGGCGGCGGACGATCAGCCATGGCGACCTGACGAGCAAAGTTGCGTGTATCCTTCCCGTCATTGCCGAGACCAAGAAAACCCCACTGGAAGCGCTTGTGACACTTCGAGGCCCAGTGCCCATCGCGACCACAAAGCTGGCACACACGTGGACCGCCAGCCCCTGGTAGCGTCGCAGTAGGAGGAGGGGCCGAGGCGGGTGGTGGTGACTGCCCCGAAGGAGCCCTGGATGAAGCAGAGGAGCGACCACCCTTGGTGGCGGCGTTTGCCGAAAGGGCGCCGTTGCCCCTGGATCGGCGCGTGTCGACTCGTTGCTCAGTAAGCAGGAGGCGTGAAAAGACCTCGTGTGCTGGCATGGGCGTGGAGTTGCCCCTCTCATTGATGATCTCGACTAGAGCGTCATACTCCTCATCAAGATCATTGACAATAAACGAGTTGAACTCGGAGTCGGTGAGGGGCTGTCCAATGGAGGCCAGCGTGTCGACGAGACTCTTGACTTTGTTGTAGAACTCAGCGGCGATGGAGTCAAGCTTCTGACACTCCCCAAGTTGGCGACGGAGCCCAGATACACGAGCCTGCGACTGTGCCGCAAACGAGCGCTCAAGAATAGTCCATGCCTCGTGGGACGTCTTGGCGAAGACAACAAGCCCAGCAACGGCCGGAGAGAGCGACCCCTGGATGGAGGAGAGGTTCGCCTGATCCTGCCCTGTCCAGACACGGTGAGCCGGATTATAGACCGGACCGTGCACGCTGTCAACCAGCGCAGGAGGGCAAGGGAGAGAGCCGTCGACATAGCCAAGCAGATAGTGACTCCCAAGAAGCGGAAGAACCTGCGCGCGCCAGAAGATGTAATTGTCCGACGACAACTTGATGGTGATGAGATGGCCGAAGTGAAACGGCGGCGGCGGTTGCGATCCCATCGAGGAGACTGTCTGAGGTGAGACCACCGTGGAGACAGTCAGAGGGGCAGCCGGCGCGGTGACAGAGGGCGCGATGGCCGCGGTTGACGCCGCGAAGCCTGCCAGCGCGACGTCCTCCGCCACCAGCGGCGCAGTGGCC
The DNA here is from genome assembly GCF_018294505.1 of Triticum aestivum. Lineage (NCBI taxonomy): Eukaryota > Viridiplantae > Streptophyta > Magnoliopsida > Poales > Poaceae > Triticum > Triticum aestivum. The sequence goes on from NW_025225231.1 coordinate 18,972, forward strand.
GAGGGTGCGACAGCCGCGGTTGACGGGGCGGCGGCGGTGTGAGCCACAAGCGCCTGCCCGGGCGAAGTAGCAGCCGGCGGGAGCGCGAAGAGGGAGCCGACGCTCCTTGTCCTGATCGGCGCCTGAAGGGAGGCGGCATCCAGCGGCCTCGAGAGAAGTGCCGCGAGGGAGGCCGGCAGAAAACCGGTGGCGGTGGAGCCGGACGCAGCGGCGGACGTCATAGCAGTCGGGCGACGGCGACGGCGGGCGCGGCGGCGGCGGTGGCGGCGGCGGCGGCGGCGGTTTAGGGTTTTTAGGCAGAAGCGGACGTAACCTAGCGTGATACCATGTAAGACAATAGGCTTTGGGGGGAACCGGCACAACCCTCTAGGGGTGGCCTATCACATATATATATATATAATGAGGTGATATACAACGTTACAATATACACATGTAAATACAGTCTAACAATAGGAATAGCAACAGATGTTACCGAGATGATGACTTCAAACTTACTGATGCACTCCCTCCGTTTTTATTTACTTCACATACTATCTTTGGTCAAAGTGAAGCTTTGTAAACTTTGACGAAATTTATAGCCAAAAGTATTAACATGTACAATAACAAAACAATATCATTTGATTCATTATTGAACGTACTTTCGCATCATATAGATTTGTTATGGTAAATATTCATATTCTTTTCTATGAAATTGGTCAAAGTTTACGAAGTTTGACTTTAGTCAACTCTAATATGCAGAGTAAATAAAAACGAAGGGGGTATTACATTGTAATGTATTTGTGAATAATTAATAAAGTAGCTGCATGCAATGCCCAGAAGCAGAGGCAGGGGTCATCCTCCTTTCAAAAAAAATCTCACTCGATCAGGAAAATCTCAATCGATGACCTCCGCCACCTGCGGCCAGCATTGCGCTGCCGCATTGCCTCGCTACACCGCCCTGCTCGAGCCACCACCGCCCCAACATAACTCTAAACCCCCTATTTCCAAGCACAGGTAAGACCAGACTCATCAACCCTCTGCCTCACCTCTATGGGTGATGCCGCGGTCGGCCAGCCGCAGTATCTATGTCTCAACACGGTACTGGCTTAGCCTTCCCAACATGGGCCTCATCACCCCCATCTCCTCATCGACTCCTCGCCTTCTTCTTCTGAGGAATCGACGGACATGTAAACTGATTCCAGTAGATTTACAAATAGCATGCGCGAATAATTTATGTAATTTCTCTTACATTATAGAAACCTAGTTACACATTTGTAGACCGAAAGACAAAACTTATAGATTACCACGACTACGAATTCATTTGTGCAGAGCTAGCGAGAAAACAAAGATGACTCACATCTCCCACCTCTTTACAAGAAATGCGGTTATGGTTTTTTCTTGAGCGTTGTCGCCGTCGTCAGTTCACCTCACCTCCTGGTTTTCGGCGCCATCGAGGTGGTGGGGTGGGGGTGGAATTGACCGTGTTAGGGTCACCCTAGCTCTGGCTAGGGCTCGGTCTAGTTGTCTCAACATGGGGAGAGGAGGCGATGACATCATCGGTGTCATGGAATAAGTTGTCTTAGATTTGTCCTTGTTCCGACAATGTTGATTGGCATCAATAGAGGGGCATTTGGAGCTTTGGTCAGGGCAAGATCTTTGAGCCTATTTTTTTCTACAACTAGTCTAGGTGGTCTTCGATGACATTGTTTGGGATAGTGGCAGCGACGATTCGTGTTTCCGTCTTCTAGCATCTTCTCCATTCGGTGATGCACGACCATAGTTTCGTCGGGAAGCAACGGAGGTAAGGTCTCCCATGTTCTGTCTGGAAGGAGCTAGCATGGTTATCTAGCACCCTCCGTCGCCTTTCTGGGATGACGAACTAATCCATAATTTGTTGTCACCGGCTTCTTCTGGATCTGGTCGGCACCTTCATGGCCGTTGCGTCAATAATGTTACCCCTCTGAGGATGTTTCAGAGATCCAGAAATGACGTCAAGCTTTGCTCACAACGTGCTGCCCGAGATGCAGGTGGAAGAAGACGTCAATATAGTCATGCGTTTTTTTATGTATTTATAAGTATGGTCTTATAAGGGTTGGACAATACAAATATATGGATTTAGTCATCTGACAAATGAAAAGAAAAAGAAATAAGAAGATTGCTTATTTTCTTTCCACGTGCAAAATTTTGTCATGAAATCACATTTGTGGAGTTCTAGATAAAAACAGCGAAAGCAACACTTCAAAATGCTTTTAGAAATAGTATTTTGGATCATCGATTTTGTTTTTTCGCCCCCTCGTTGTTTGTTGAAAGTACTTCCTACAGCAAACCAGATAAGGAACATATCGAGTAAGATAGTACCAATTCCTTCTTCCTTATGCGACTCTTGGATCAAAAAGAGGCTACTGCATGGACTGCAGCACGGCCGAAACTGCCAAGCATGGACTAAAAGCTTTTATCAGGGGTTCCGAGTCAAATGACTATCAATACATAGCATAGAGCTGGAAGCTGCACCAGTGTACAGAAAGACGTATATTAAAAGTTCAACATCCTATGCTGACAAAAGAAATTCAGATTTATTTTCTTCTACTATTTTTTTTAAATCTTTCTGTTCACGAGGGTGAATTTGAGCTTGTGAGCAGAAACTCCACGTCCAATCAAAAAAAACATTACCTATCGGAAAAGACTGGTGAACTAGCTAGGACGGTTGTTATTGTTGAGAATTAATTAAGTTAATTAATTCGGTTTTAATCCCTGCATATGGATGAACGACCGACGGCTCCTCCTGGGAACCATCGTGATGGTTCGCTCTATACCTGGCCATGGGAAGCCCGGCCCGACCCGGCCCGAAAAAGCCCGACCCGGCCCGGCCTGACGCTGCCCCCGGGCCGGGCTCGGGCCTAGATTTTGAGCCTGAAGGCCGGGCCGGGCTGGGCCCGGACCCGTTGTTTTTGCGCTTTCCTGAAGGTCGGGTCGGGCCGGCCCGAAGCCCGACGGGCTTTTAGGTGTTCGGGTGTAACGCCCCTGATCCGATGCGCCAGGTGTCTGCTAGTTATTCGCCTTCTTTGCCATGTCATTTGCTTGCGTGTTGGATTTTGTCATGTCATCATGTGCATTTCATTTTGCATACGTGTTCGTCTCATGCATCCGAGCTTTTTCCCCGTTGTCCGTTTTGCAATCCGGCGCTCCTATGTCATCCGGCGTCCCCCTTTTGTCTCTCGTTGTGAGCGGCTGTTAAACGTTCTCGGAATGGACCGAGTTTTGCCAAGTGGCCTTGGTATAGCACCGGTAGTCCGCCTGTCAAGTTTCGTGCCATTTGGAGGTCGTTTGGTACTCCAACGGTTAACCGCGTAGCCCGAAACCCCACTTTCTCTTTGCAGCCCAACACCCCTCGAAAGTGGCCCAAAACCCAGCAAACTCCCCTCCATGCTCTCGGTCGTTCGATTACGATCGCGTAGCCGAAAACCGCTCATCATTTGGACTCTCCTAGCTCCCTCTACCTATAAATATGTGCTCTCCCCGAAAATTTCACGGATGAATCCCCCTAACCCTAGCTTTTTCCCCTCTTCGCGCACCGGACATGTCCGTCCAGCCGCCGTCCACCGCCGAACCGCAGCCTGCCACCTGTCCCGTCGCCCGTCCTACGCGCCGCCGCGGCCCGCGGGGCCCGGGGTCG
>NW_025225232.1:0-659 GCF_018294505.1 Triticum aestivum
AGAAACTAAATACAGCAAAAAACTATTCAGAAATAAATAGAAGCAAATAATAAAGCAAAAAGAAATAACTATATAAAAAAATTACTCAAAAATAAATAGAAGAAAATAAATAATGCAGAAAAGAATTTTTTTATAAAAAACATGTTGGGGCACTGCCCGGTGGGCCTGCCAGACCTTGGGTGTGCAAATACATGCCCAGTAGGGCCAGCAGGCTCACAGGGCAGCGCACCCTAGTTAGGCCCAGAAGCCTGCTATATAGAGGAGTACGAAAGGGCAGTCGCGGCTGGGTTTATAAACTAGTGCGGCTGCCCGTCGCTCGGCGAGGTGGGACTAAACGTAGCGCACTGCGGGTGGCAGCGCACGGGCATTAGTACGGTTGGAGGTTCCAACCGGTACTAATGTGTTGCCCTTTAGTACCGGTTGGAGCCACCAACCGGTACTAAAGGCCCACGTTTCCCGCCGCTTGGGCTGGCCAAAATTGGCCTTTAGTACCGGTTGGAGCCATCAACCGGTACTAAAGGCCCATCCTATATATACTACACTTACGAAAAATCAGTTATCGTCGCCACTAATTCATTCCACTTCTCGCGCGCGCGAGTCTCGATCTCGACGACGCCGACGTCGCCGCGCCGCCGTGCCGTCGCCCCCGCCGCCCATCG
>NW_025225232.1:1313-23919 GCF_018294505.1 Triticum aestivum
ACACAGACACACTACACACACACATACACACAGACACACACAAACACACACACACACTACACGTTGAATTAATATATAGAACTACTTTATTTTTAGTATATGCTTAGTTTGAACTAGTTGTATTAATATAAGTAGTTTATTTTTAGTAAATGTTTAGTTGAACTAGTTGAATTAATATATATATATATAGAACTAGTTTATTTTTAGTAAATGCTTAGTTGAACTAGTTGAATTAATATATAGAACTAGTTTATTTTTAGTATATGCTTAGTTTAAACTAGTTGAATTAATATAACTAGTTTATCTCTACTCCTAATGTCTCAGTTGGTAGGTCGCGTTCCGGGTTTTATTTTCGTCCCACCTCACCCGGTCTTTTTTGGTACTTCTTTGGTACTTCCTCCCACCATCCCTTCAGCCGCGAAAAACCAAGAAAAACCCCGCGATCAAGTCCCGCGCACGCCCAAACTCCCGTCATTATTAACTGAATCGAACGACAAAATACCTACGAAGAAAAACCAACGAAAAAAAAACCCCTCGAGCTCCGACGGGAACGAGGCTCCCCTCGATCTAAAATAGCGCTAGGGTTTACCCAGCCGCCAGGCTCCGCGCTGCCGCCGAAGGCCCGCTCCGCCCCCACCGCTCCCCGCAACGCTGCTGCCGGTGGGCCGGCCGGCGAAGCCGCGCCGTGCCCAGGGACGGCAGCGGCGGGGCGGTTCCGTCTACCTACCTCCTGCCAGAGTCACCACCCCACCATATGTAGATCTAGCCGGGAGCCCCGCCGCCGATGAGGGCCACACCGGTGATCTTGCGCAACCTACCTGCCTCCTGTTTCCTCTCTGTTCTCCTCCTCTCTCTGACCCTTGTTCATCCGCGGCCGCCCGAGCTCGCCCCGATTCATGGCCCTCTCCTTCCGCCAACTCTGGTCCGTCGCCGGTCGTCTGTGGCGCGAGCGTCGCGCCTCCTCCTCAACCTCCTCGATCTGCGATGCCCTGACTGCACTGCGCATGTGCGCCTCGCGAGCCATGTCCGCCTTTTGCCGAGTTGCGGGATCAACGTCTTACCGCCACCATGACCGGCCTCTTGCTAAGGTCCCGGTCGCAGTCTCGTGTGCCTTTGGACCTTGGGAGCGACTGGGTGATTATATGCCAGGTAATCTATTTTGTTGAATTTGTTCAGAAGGAAAATCCTTGAGGTACAACACTGACCCGCTTCCTTGCTGTCTCATCTTGGCTGTTTTGGTTGAGCTAGACGCCAAAAGCAATATTGCAACACCATGAGTGAGGAACATGATTCTGCCAGTATTTAAGCATTATCCTTGCTAACACTGAGAGCTTAATTATCTTTGATGCAACCAGTCCGTCTAAGCATCCAAATGTACGATTCATGTGCCTAGAATTAGTACTTTTGCATGTCTGATGCATGCAGAAATATCCAAATTCGGCCATTAATTTCCCTTTTAGTACTTACTAATGTTTTTTATTGTTTTGGTTGATCCAGAGTTGATTTGGGATGTAGAAATTAAAGAACAGTAGGGCGTCAGGTTCAGAATTGCCTTGGTATCTTCCAGTGTGGGACGATGTTGATTGTCGGGATTTGAAGATAAGTGTGCCCCACACCGTGGCTGAGCCTGTCGGTTTCGCACAGTGGCTGCACGACACCTCATGGACCCGATGTGAAGGTAGCATATGCTATTCTACAGTGCTTGCCCTCTGAAATCTTAATTGTTGGTTGTACAGTTAGTGCTAAACTGCAGTAATCTACTACACTTGCATCTGAATTTTACATTTAATAAGTTAATACTTGAGAGTTAAGATAGATCAGTAATCTTTTTGGGGCTCTAACGTTGTGGCAATTTGGCAACCGTTGATAGAGGTGATAAATCTGCAAGCATAAGGTCAATGTCCTGCTATGCCGCATAATTACAGTGCTTTCACATTATGGTAAATTTATTTCCTAAAAGTAAAATCTTTGTCATGCCCAATTCATGGTGCAGGACAAGTAAGCCATCCACACGAAGTCGGCGGCAGCAAGGGTGTGGGGCGTCGGGAGGAGCATCTGGGTTGAAGGTTCTGGCCCTCACCATTGAGACTACCGTGTTCGTCGCCGAGTACATCTGGTATGTACGCAACGAACCTCCCTAATGCAATGTCACTGCTGTTTATTTCATCTTTTGATTGCGGTAGACTATATTCCACTAATGCACATTAGGGAGTAGCTTTGGGATAGGGGCCAAACCTGCATATTTTGATCAATTATTTTTATTAGATTAGCAATGGGAGCTTACTGTTCAGTGAGGATTTTCCCCCTTAAAGTCATATTGTTAATATCCAAAAAATTTAATGGGTGGGTGGTGATGTCCCACTACTTTGCCCTTTTAATTCCAGCACTTAAATAAGAATTGGAGGGCAGATGTTGCACAAATGGATCATGTGGCATTTACTACTGTTGTATTATCATATCTAGCATCTCTCTATAAAAAATAAATCTAGCATTAGTTTTGAACTTCTGATGATGTAAGGTAAACACAGAGGCATATCTTCGTCATAGTTGCATCCTTTATAGCAGAGATTTTGTTATGAAAAAATTATTTTGTTGATGGAAGCCTTTGTGCTTCTGTCACTTAGGACGTGAAGTTTTTGTAGACAATCTTAGAACGTGAAGTGGGATGCAACGTCTATAGATCTACTGACATTGAAAGGTGGTTGTTAGTTAGGTTCTGATTGTGCCAATCAATAATACACAATTGTTACTAGGGTTCGGCTACGGATGCCATCCATCAACTCATGTTTTAAAGTGTGCTTCTGAGATGCAATCTGATCTCTCTATCTTTCCTGCTGAGATGCAGAGGAGCTCGGTGTTTTAGGGTCTGGCTGTTGCTGCAGGGGAAGGTGGAGCTGCGAGGAAACAAGACAGGTGGACAATGCGACAGGAAGCAAGAATGAATTTCTAATCAATCTACTGTCTCCCTTCAGTCGGGGGGAACGTACCACGCACCACGTTGTATTTATTGATCTGGAATCCTAGAGGATCACCCACCCTCGTAATTCAGTATTGAGACGATCTCCTTAATTTCTCAAATGTGTTTTATTAAATTGGATTCCTGTAATTATCCTTGCTCTAATTTGATAGTTTTACCCTCCCGAGCATGTTGTGCTTCCATAAAAACATGAATATTTCTCAGCCATTTTATTGAAAATGTAGTCGTATGCTTTCACATTGACTCTGGATATTCTCCTAAACGAAGGTCAAGACCAATTGATTTTATCGGCAACAGGAGGCGCATATGAGTCGCCATCAAGTGCCTCAACCAGTGTGGCGTCCAGGTACACACATTGCTTCATCTCCTGTGCTATCTCATCGTCTAGACAATATATCCATGGGTGACCCCTGTACTCACCTCATCTCCAGATTAGAACATAAGTGTCCGTAGGAGGGTAGGATCTAGGCAACTGCAGTACTGATTGTCCAGCTAGGTAACAAAGTCGACGGGGCAAATAACATAATCTTCATATTAAGTTATATTCGAAAGTCAGTAGGCTTTTCAAGATTGCCAGTGGTAAAACAGGCATATATTTATTTTGATTATTGACATAGCACAGCTTAGTAGAGTGGACCAACCAACATTGGGTTTGGGAGGTCATTTAATAGGAAACACTTCGCTGCAAGTTTCTTCACCATTGAACACAATTCATCACAAGACTTTATATATGTTGGCTGTCATGCATGTACGTCTGCAACTAGATAATTACAGGATGTTGTGTGCTTGTTCTATGTCCAGCAGTAAATATGTTTGAAGTTTTGTACCAGTTTCCAATAGATCATTTCCTACAACAATATTTGTTTTGCAATCCAAACAAGTAAATGTCTTGTAAAGGTAGATGTTTCTGCATATCAACACACCATTCAAGTTATTTACATAATGATTTTCTTGGAGCGTTCATAATTTCACGTATCTTTACATCATTATTCATGTGTGGGTTGCATTGTGTTTTCTTTCATGGGGTGCCTGACGTGCTACTGACGGTACTAGCATGTTTGGGCTGGGGAGACAGAGATGGTATGCGGAGTAAGAAGAGTGATTTAAGGGGAGAGAAATCATAACAGGGGTTGGTGGAGCAGAAGAGGGCGAAGGAAGACTTGTGGGGAGCTGTGAGGAATAGATTCTGGGGTATGTTACTCACTACTAGAAAAACCCCTACTAATGGCGCACCTAATATGGCCATTAATGGCGCATCTGTGGTGCGCCATTAACAGCACGCCATTAGTAATTTTTACTAATGACGCACCACCTGGTGCGCCATTAGTATCTGGTATACTAATGGCGCACCGCGGGTGCGCCATTAGTATAGGCCAGCGTGCGCCATTAGTATGCCTCCCAGGGGCCATGTATACCCAGGTGCTTTGGCATACTAATGGCGCACCACCACTGGATGCGCCATTAGTAACCGCAGCATACTAATGGCGCACTACCAGTGATGCGCCATTAGTATGCACTGTCATACTAATGGCGCACTGTCCTGTGATGCGCCATTAGTATGAATATTAGGTTTTTTTTATCTTTTTATTTTCTGTTTTTTGCACAGGTTACAAAATGTATAGTTTGACAAAATATAGACAGCACACATCAACAACAGATTCATCGAATAAAATAGAAGATTAGTCTTTGAATACAATTCATCATATTAGTCTCTGAATACAATTCATCATATTAGTTTCCGAATTAAAAAGACCGAACAAAGATAGAACATTATATTACAAGTCTCGAGACCGCGAGTAGCGAGTTTGTCTTCACATTACAAGTCGATATCGATCATCTAAACTACCATCACATAGAAGAGAGCTGCGGTCATCACGATGAGCATCATCACGATGAAACTCGTCTTCATCCGGTTCCTCCAACGCTCCCTCCCCTCTCCCGCTAGATAGCGGGCGTATCTAGATTCGGCCTCGGCCCTAGTGGTGTACCCTTTGTAACTGTTACCACTGAATCGGTGAACCTGTCTCCGACACTCCTCCCAGTCATCGTAGACTCCGGGAACCTTACCCTTGTACACGACATACGTCGGCATCGCTATGCACTAGCCAAACGAAACGTTAGTACCAATTCACAGACAATACATAAGCAATATATAATTATGCAACAGAACGATCGGAAGAGAAAAGGAAGACATTAATAGCATCGATTACATCTAAGTTGAACGACTCTCGAAACCAAAGAGACATACTACAAGTTCATTACAGTTTAATTACAACATGAGCCAATCGATGTTTCAGAACTAGACAACTCGACTCAAGGGACCGGAGCGTGGATGAAGCCGCCGTCTATCGTGGGAGTCATGAAAGAACGGGCGTTGTCATCCTGCATTTGTAGCATTGTGTCGATGTCACTGTTGGACGGTTGATTTCTGAGGTAGAACTGCCCCGAGGTACGAAGGACATCTTGATGGATGATTTCCGCAAACTCCGACTGGATGCGAAAGAATTCTTGTCGGAGGTCCGCGTCCTGGATTGCCGACACGCTCGCGGCCCAATATTTGAGTTTACTCGGTAGCATAAGTTGATGATGGTCCCGTACGATCGCCCGCATGTGATGGATGGCGTAGTAGGCACCCTTCTGACCGCCAGGCGGCTGCTTGACGCAGCAGAACGTTGTATTGTGGGAGAACACGTGCTTGCCGTACTTACGAATAGGCCTGGTGAAGGTGCCTCCAGTTTGGGCGTAGCCGGGGAGAACATCATCAAGAACCTTCTTGACATTTGTGTAGTCTACGTTCGACTGACGGTCCGGGTCGAAATACGTAGCCATGGAATATTTGGGGCTTAGGAGGATGAGCGTGCAACGTGTGTCACTGCAGAAAACACAGAATGTTAAAAGAAAAATGATCGAAAAGTAAGAATTCATATGTTACGGGCCGGTTGAGGGGAGGACTTACTCGGGAAAGTAAGGCACGAGGAAGTTATCCTTATCTTGGTTTGCCAGAATGACGCCTTCGAGGTAAGAACTCGCGACTTGCCGGTCCCCAGCGCTGCCCAAGATCTTGGCACGCATGTAGAAGGGGTCGACTATCATGATGTCCGGGGTCTTGTCGCGAATGATCCGCATCTCCATACTCAGCGAAAATAGCCGAACGAAGGTGTAGTGCAGCGGATGAAGGTTCAACATAGCGTGGATGTCATCAAAACGCAGGACGATCGTACGCCCAATGGAGTTATCCACAAAGCCCTTGCCCTCTGGCACCTTGGCCGCGAAAACCGGGTATGCCACATCCTTCTCCCTGAGACGCCGCTTCTCCAAAGCAAGAACACTGTCATGCAGACTCCGCATAGTTTTTACTCCTAGGAGGCAGGTGAAAAACTGCTCGATCTCCTCCTGACTTAGAGTGAAGCACGCGGGAGGGTAGTCATTTCCGGTCTTCTTGGCCTTTTTGCCTTTGCGACGACTTTCTGTGTCCTGCTTCGCCTCATCATCATCATCATCATCATCATCATCATCATCATCATCATCATCATCATCATCATATATAGCGTGAAGCTCCTGCCTGATGCCCATTGATTTCAAGTCTGCCCTTGCTTTCGGCCCATCTTTGGTCCTCTCTGGCATGTTGAGCAGGGTACCAAGCAGACTCTCGCACACGTTCTTCGTGATATGCATGACATCAAGGCTGTGAGGCACCCGGTGGATCTTCCAGTACGACAAGTCCCAGAAAACAGACCTCGTTTTCCATACCTTCAGCAGCGGCTCTGGCGCCTTTCGCTTCTTTCCCGGCTCTGGCGCCTTTTGCTTCTTTCCCGGCAGTGGGCAGTCTTTCCAATTTTTCAACAACTTGTCTATTTCCTCGCCGCTCCTCGTACACGGGCATTTTCGGGGTTCGGTTTCACCATCGAACAGATCCTTGCGTTTCCTCCACGGGTCATCGTCGCGAAGCCACCTTCGATGTCCCATGAACATGGTTTTCGAAGACCCGGGATCTCTATCTAGCTGGCGATACGTTGTGTCATCCATGCACCTTACGCATCCAGAAAATCCGTGGACTACCTGCCCCGCAAGATATCCGTAACCGAGATAGTCGTGCACCGTCGTGAGCAGTGCGGCTCTCATAGGGAAATATTCTTTCTCTGCGGCGTCCCACGTATAGGCTCGCGTTTTCCACAGCGTGTCAAGCTCCTCTTTCAGCAGCCCCAGATACAGATTGATGTCGTTCCCTGGTTGTTTCGGCCCTTCAATTAGCATACTCATGTGAATGTACTTCCTCTTCATGCACAACCAGGGGGGAAGGTTGTACATCCACACAAACACAGGCCAGGTGCTATGTGTGCTTCTCTGGCTGCCAAACGGATTGACTCCATCGGTGCTCGCGCCCAGCACGATGTTCCTTGGATCGTTCCCAAATTCTGGGTATTCGAAGTTCAATGCTTGCCACTGGCTCGCATCCTTAGGGTGACTCAGCATCTTGTCTTTTTTATCTATCTCCGGATCATTTGCGTCATCTTCTCGCTTCATCTCCTCCCTATCCGCATGCCAACGCAGGAGCTTTGCTACCTTAGGATCCGCAAAATACCGCTGCAGACGAGGAGTGATCGGAAAGTACCACACCAGTTTTCGTGGAGCTTTCTTCCTCTTCTTGTATCGAGTGACACCGCACACCGGACATATTGTAGACTCCGCGTGCTCGTCCCGATAAATGATGCAATTGTTCATGCACACATGGTATTTCACGTGCGGCAAATCCATAGGACACACGATTTTCTTTGCCTCCTCCAAACTGGCCGGGCACTTGTTCCCCTTGGGAAGACGTTCGTGCCAGAATGACATGTTCTCGTCGAAGCATGCGTCGGTCATTTTGTGTTTTACCTTCATCTCCAGAGCCATGAGCGTTACTTTCAGGCGGGTATCCTCGGGCCTGCATCCTTCATACAACGAAGTAACCGCATCTAACTCAAGTTGATCCATCTTGGCTTTCTCTCGGGCGGCAGCTCTTGCGTTATCCGTCTGCTTGAGAAGCAGCTCTTGAAAATGAGGGTCCTGCACCCAGCCCATCGATGGTCCAACATCGTCTGCTCCGCCGGCATCATCATCATGTCCTGCATCTTCTACATGATGACTGTGTACAGCATCACCATCGTGATCATCTCCTGGGGATTCTTCGTCTTCTCGCCCCCCCGAGCCGCGGTGGTTGTCTTGCTGCCCTTCCTCATTTCTTGCCCGGCCCCCATGAACGACTTCGTAGTCATCATCATCACCTTGCCACCGATAGCCATCCATGAAACCACGCAAGAGCAGGTGGTCCCGCACCTGCCCGGAATCCGGGTCCGCAATAAGGCTATTCTGCTTGCATCTTCGACACGGACATCTTATCTCCATCTCGTTCTTTTGAAGCATCTCGGCCTTCGCGGACCTCAAAAACCTATTCACGATGCCTTCGGTCATCGTGCGGACCATGGTCGCCTGCGGGGTAGAGCAAAACGATATTTTAGAACCAAGAAAAAATTTGGCATGACTTTCCCTAAAAATAGGACCAAAAAGAATGCTTAATGCCAAAATTCTCGCCGAAACGGAAATGAATCAACATTCCGGCAAAATATTGGCAACTATCGCATTTCAAATACCGGTACACCTCCAAACACAAACACATATGCAACACCACAAACATATGCAACACCACGAACATACATAGATCTAGCTAGGCCATAAAAAGTGCATGTGCACATTGTTTGTAGGGAGAACAACATAAATATAGCTTCCCCCCTTACTTACCTAGCAAAACAAGGTAACTTAACCACTTAATTTGAATGAATCTATGGTGGAAATGAGGTGAAAAAGAGGAGGCACCCGAGACAAGGAGGAGGCGGTGGAGAGAATGAAGTGGGGAGAAAGTGAGTGTGGGAGGAGAGGCTGTCCAAAATATCTTGTTGCTGCCCACTTACTAATGGCGCACCAGCAACAAATGCGCCATTAGTAATCCAGGTTACTAATGGCGCACCCCCTGGCGGTGCGCCATTAGAACTTTTGCAAAAAAAGGAATAAAAGCAATAATAAAAAAATAACATTAGTGGCGCACCACCAGGGGATGCGCCATTAGTATGTTTGGACAGGCGCACTAGTTCAAAAAAAAATTTGGTACTAATGGCGCACCGTGGTCAGGGTGCGCCATTAGTAGTTTCAACACTAATGGCGCATCAGAGGGTGGTGCGCCATTAGTATATACTAATGGCGCACCACTTGTCTGGTGCGCCATTAGTGTCATTTCCATCTATAGCCCTTTTCCTAGTAGTGACTGTTTTATGTGTGATATCAGTTCATAATTTACTGCAGCGGTCAGTTCTCTACTTTCTATGTACTAGGTTAATTCTATTTGCTAGCCTTAAGTGTTTTTTCTATACCAACTAAATATTGTGAAAGTAACCCTGAAACATACACACATCTACTAAATGCAAAATTGTTTCTCTATTGGTACGAACAATCATGTAGATTACTGCATGTAGTTTCGTTTTGCACACAACATACTCTCCAGTAGTGCCGAAATTAGAATCTCAATCCCTGTCCATTATACAAGATGCAAAAGAGTTCAGAATAAGATATTCATCATCATATTCACGCATTTTCCGTTGTAATATATATTTTGTATTTGTGTACAGTTGGACACATTACACATACATACAGTATGTCTGACTTATGCAGAAGAAAAGGGACCCTTCATATAAATTACTTGCATGCTCATAGTTATGAACTTAATACACTTTGCCTGGCATTCATAACCATTATACTTCCTCCTACCCAAATTTGTTGTCCTACGTAATAGTGTTCCACTTTGCGCCTACCACTGATAGCTGGAAATTAGATATAATAATAATCAGTTTCCTTGCTAGATTTGTTTCCTTATAGGATATCCTGCCGATTTGATCTATTTTTGGCTAGAGCACATGGGATCAAACCAGAGGTAATCAATTTTCTATGTTCAACTGATTAGTTATATGGAATTTATTACCTCTGTTTTATTTCCAGGATACCCAAACCAGTGGTAACGTTTTTTATGGCTTTGAAATTCTGTACAAGGTATTCTCATGTCTAAATACTAGAATTGTTTGTTCATTGCTAAATTATTAATGAGGGGTCCATGTAGTGCTTTCAGTGGAGACACTAGACCATCTGATGTTCATTTAGACATTTCTATTCAAACTTTCAAAGTGATTGTTTTCTTTTTGTGTGTCCACACAGTTGTTTGTGTGCATCCAATATAAAACTTGCTATGAATTTGCACCACCTACACCCTTTTTCCATGTCTTAGTCTATATGAATTACCCACTTTATATACCGCAAAAAGAAATTCCCTATTTTATAACAACTCACATGTTAATTAAAAGGAAAAATATCTGAACCATCGACACTCTATAAGTTAAGTTGTTCAGCTAAAATTTAACAAAGAGATATTTGATTACATGGATCTCTAATTTTTCTGCAGTGTTGTAATTATATTGTCTCGGGTGTTGTTGTACGTTCCTTGTATCATGTTGACTTACTCCTTGATCAATAGGGATGTGGATACAAAATTCCGTTTTCCACTACTTATATTATCCTCACGGGACCTTAAGCTATAATCATCGGCTGTTGTTGTGTGTCTGCCTGTCTGGCAATGTTTCACCTTTATTTTTGACCTACTGTTGACTTATTTGGAACCTGAGAAAGAATTATTTTACATGTTAGAGTACTGTCATATGTTCGAAGTCATAAAACCAGCTGAGATAATGAAATAATGCCAGGTAATTACTCGTGGTTTCAAGGTTGCGCAAAGGAGAGGAGGCATGGTTCAAGGTCGTATTCTGGCACTGGTTTGCTAGCTAGGTCCTCGACAACATCTGCGCCTCATAGGTCAGCCATGATTCTCGTTTTTTTTGTTCCGCTGTTATTCCCAAAGAAACATCATAGTTCTTTTGGACGGTCAAAGATTATTCAGTTACTGAAATACTTCTTATCCAAAGAGCTGGGAATATTTAAAACATCTAAATTGCTTATCTCAACACTATAATAGAAAGTACTATCTCGGAAATAATAACAAAACACCGTGATAAACTGGGCACCGGAGCCATATTGACACAGACCCATGATCAATGATATGTGAGCCAAGTCTTGATACCCGTGAACTTACAGCCACCCATTGAGTACATGATTTCTTCCATATCCTTTTCTTTTGTTTTCCAGGGCAGATATTCCACCGTGCATTGTATTTGACCATACTTAACCAAGTTGATTCATATCAATAAGTATCTTTTGGTTTTCTTCCAGTTTATTAGGCATGGACCCAGACACAAATTCTAAAGCTTCAATAATTTGGGTGGTCTAATAGTTCCTGTATAGCTTGATGTCATATCAGGTGTAATATTTTGTTGTTGCTTGATGTTGCATCAAGACAAGCTAGGGTCAACAAGGAACAAAGGGGTTGACACATGGAGAAGCGGGAGCATAAAATTCAAAAGGTACTGAACATGTGTATGGATTACACCGGTGAGTGAATGGTGTGGCACATTGAGTCAGAGAGTAGTTGCTTGTCTGGTATGAAAAACTGTTGTTTCTCGATTAGATTAAGGCCAAACTTATCTTCAACATGTGTGGTCTTTCATCACCATTTTAAAAGAGGTTCAATGCAAAATCCTCAGACTGCCAATTTTTACTTCATTGGAAGTACTTTATCGATACGTTTGGAACAATTCTCAGATTCCATGAAACATATTCGTGGCACCAATTTTAACTAAAAATTAAATCAATCTCAATTTTGTTCTGTAAAAAATTAAAGCACTCTCCTTTCCTATGAGAAAAGAAAACGTATACTCCAATTGAAGGAAGGAGTACAAAGTTGAGTCACTTATTGCGGGACGGAGGGAGTACTACATTGAAGCGATTGCCAATTCAAGGAATCATTTTCTATGGTCAGTCCAAACAAACAAAATTTAACCATATGGAAACAATATTTAGTTGCCATAGAAGTAATTTGACCCGAAACAGTTATACAAAAAAAAGGAAGTGAAAAAACCATATGAAGGAAACTAAAGTTCCAAAAGCAAGGAGTATCAACATTTGAAACAAAATATATTTTCATACAGAAGTAATTTACATCTATGAAAGCAATTTTTTGTTCATCACTAATCTGTATCAATATGTGTTGCGTTCTCTTTTAGAGAAGTGAACTCTGAATTCCCTCCTCATTCCAAACAATGAAATTCTGAGGCTGAAAGTACAAATTTGTTACGACATGACTGACTTAGAGAAAAAAATGGGCGTATTTGGAGCCGGAAGGAAACATGGGCAGATTTGGAGCAGTGTGAAGACGGCGCACGCTGGTGTTGCAATGACCAAAAGAGCCGAAGTGAAAGAAGAGATGGAATGACAATGATGCAACCTTGTCGTGTGATTCTTGTATGTATATTTGAGGTCCGTAGGAAAATATGTATTAGTGAGATAAAGTGATGGAGATGCATCTTAGGTGGAAATGGAAGCAGAGCCCAAAGATAAATAGAGAATTATTAGTTTGTGAATGAACATGTGGTGGAAAGATTGTTTTCTTGTTCATATGCCACATTTTCTTACTATTTCTACTAAGGTGAGGTGCCTTGTACATGCCATATTTTTAACATACGTAGTAGTGCGAGACAACAAAACAATGACATAGAAGCCACATGCATAATCAAGTTACCGCATATTGAGAGGATGGTTTATGTATGGACAAAGAGGGCTAGGGAGAAGTTCAACAAAAACAGAGGCTAGATGGGGTGCATGGTGTTTGTTGGAATAGAGAGAAGATACTTGCGTGCAATGTTTTCGTTCGAGGCGGGTAACTTGAGCATTGTTTACAAATTTTTCCCTGGCCCGTGGCAACGCACGGGCAGTCTACTAGTTTTTAGTAAATGTTTAGTTGAACTAGTTAAATTAACATATATATAGAACTAGTTTATTTTTAGTAAATGCTTAGTTGAACTAGTTGAATTAATATATAGAACTAGTTTATTTTTAGTATATGCTTAGTTTGAACTAGTTGAATTAATATAACTAGTTTATTTTTAGTAAATGTTTAGTTGAACTAGTTGAATTAACATATATATAGAACTAGTTTATTTTTAGTAAATGCTTTAAACTAATTGAATTAATATAACTAGTTTATTTTAGTAAATGCTTAGTTGAATTAATAGAAGTAGTTGAATTAATTGAATTAGTAAGTGATTAATGTTTCTCCTAATATGAACATAGGAAATGTTGTCTGACGATGGAAAAAATTTCATTATGCGCGAATACTGTGAAGACCAGCGCGGCCAGTGCGACAGAAATTTCCTTGTTGATGGTAGGCGATTCATCATCAAGATGGATGAGACTTTCGAATTCGATACAGTAAGTCACAATGACAAGTCTGTTTTCTTAATTAAGCATGACTTATATATGCTTCATTTGCCTGACTTATAATTTTTAATTTTCACTATTCTACTAGTGCATCCCCTGCCATGCAAGAATTTTTTGTCTTGGATAAGATAGGTTTCAAAGATATGGAAACTATGGAGGTAAAGAGAGCTTACCTGAAAACTGAGCATGATGGTTATACTTTCAACGTCAAAGTATACAATACACACACATACACCTATTTTGAATGCAAAACTTGGCAAGCACTATGCAAGGCTTATGCATTTGAGCCTGGTATGGTTATCACCTTTGATATTTGTTCGAAAGATGATATTGAAGGTAATAGAGACATATGGGTCGATGTGTAGACGCCTCCAGTTCTACCATTATGTGAGTTCTTCTCAACTATATTTTTGTCTTTGATATTTCTTATTCAAAAATAACTGACAACTAATTTCTATTGACAGCTTATCTCCATTCAACCAAACATGTTCGGCGCTTGGTAGACAGGACCTACTACTGTCCCAGAGCTGAACTAAACAACGAGGAGATACGTCATTATGTTTCATGGCTTGAGGATCTTCATATTGTCAAGACAAATTTTCTTCCTGCACTTAGAAATGTTAGTACTCAAAACGTGTGACCAATAGTGATGGTATTGAACTACGGTCACATCTATTTAGGAATGATGGTAAGATATTTACTATTTGTCCTCAGTGCATATTTTGCATACATAATTTTTTGCTAAACTTTCATTGCTAAGTATATTAATTAAGTACTATACAATGTTCAACAGGGACTCCCGATGACAGTTATGCCTCAGGGGATCGAGACTAAAGGTCAGATGTCAATTGTTAGCTTACGACCAAGATATCCTGCATTGCACATGAATGCATTCAGGATTTCTAGAAGCAATCAATGGTTAATAGTGAAAGATTGGAGGAAAATTGTTAATGATTGCAGAGAAGTACTAGGGGACAGCAATGAGAAGCGCAACCCACGATTAGGAGACAGGTTCATCGGCATGCTCCAGTATGATCAATCAGGAGAGCTATACATGTTCTATGCTATTTTACCAGAGAGAGAGTAGCTAGCAGGAGTGATTTAGCTAGTTCTTCATGCTGCTCTTAATTAGTACTTGTCCTTTCATGTCCATGTTCTTCGTTCTGAACTTAAATGATTTGCTTTTGTGGTGTTATATATGAACGCTTATAATATCATGACAATCATGTTGAACTCGATCGATAATATTTTTGCTTCTGGTACAAGTAAATGTTTCTTCTTTAAGCTAGTAGTGCTGGTGGTGATTAGATAGCTAGTTAATTATTATATCATTTAATGAAAGAAACCACAGTTTAGTTTCAGCTGGATGAATCCTACCTAAGTGATCAAGTATATGCCATATCCGTATATATTATAGTTGATCAAGTATAATATGGATATGGCATATATACTGTAGCTAGCTAGCTATAGAGAGATATCCAATAATGCATCCTGTCGAAACTAATCCGCGGTACTTTCACCTAATGATTTAACAACTCATTATAATTTAAAACAATCACTAAATTAAATTGAAAACACAAAATTAAAGAAAAATTAAAAAAAACACCCAAACATTTAGTACCGGTTGGTGTTACCAACCGGCACTAATGCCCTCCACGCAAACGGGCCTGGCTCGTGCCACGTGGTGGCACTTTAGCGCCGGTTCGTGACGAACCAGTACTAAAGGGAGGGGACCTTTAGTCCCCACTCTTTAGTGCCGGTTGGAGAACCGGCACTAAAGCCCGTCACGAACCGGCACTAAAGGCCGGTTCTGTACTAGTGTAGTATCTTGATCTATTAGTTCGAAGTTTTGATATCAAGTAGTTTTGAGTTTTTCGTTGTGATCTCTTTATTTAATCGAGTCCGTGTGCTATCTATAATAAAGATTAGTGTTGAGTCAAGGGCTTTGCTTTGTTGTTATGATCTTGAGAAAGTAGAAAGAACAAAAGAGTTCATATTGATCTTATGGATAGTGATAACTTCACACATACAAAGTATGAGGCATAAAAATTGTTGAGGGATGATGAACGTAGCCTTGGTCATCGTTGCAATTAATAGGACGTAATAAGGAAAGAGGGGTCCACATATAAATATATTATCTTGGACATCTTTTCTGATTGTGAAGCACTCATTAAGTATGACATGCTAAAAGAGTTGACGTTGGACAAGGAAGACAACGTAATGGTTTATGTTTTCCGACATCTCAGTTAAAGTATATTGTCATCGACCTGCCAAACATGTTGAGCTTGCCTTTCCCTCTCATGCTAGCCAAATTCCTTGCACCAAGTAGAGATACTACTTGTGCTGCCAAATATCCTTAAACCTAGTTTTGCCATGAGAGTCCACCATACCTACCTATGGATTGAGTAAGATCCTTCAAGTAAGTTGTCTTCGGTGCAAGCAATAAAAATTGCTCTCTAAATATGCATGACTTATTAGTGCAGAGAAAATAAGCTTTGTATGAACTTGTTGTGGAAGTAATAAAAGTGACGGATTGCATAATAAAGGTCCACATACAAGGGGAAATATAAAGTGATGTTATTTTGCATTAAAATTTTGTGTATCCAACCCTAAAAGTGCATGACAACCTCTGCTTCCCTCTGCGAAGGGCCTATCTTTTACTTTATATTTTACTTTATGCTTGAGTCAAGATGATCCTCACCTTTCCCTTTTTCATTTTATCCTTTGGCAAGCTCTTCGTGTTTGAAAGATCATGATATATATATCCAATTGGATGTAAGTTGGCATAGGCTATTATTGTTGACATCACCTAAAGGTGAATACGTTGGGAGGCAACACAAGAAGCCCCTATCTTTCTCAGTGTCCGGCTGAAACTCTATAACCACAAGTATTGCGTGAGTGTTAACAATTATGGGAGACTACAAGATAGTTGAGTATGTGAGCTCGCTAAAAAGCTCTATTATTGACTCTTTCTGATGTTACGATAAATTGCAATTGCTTCAGTGACTGAGATTATAGTTTGTTTGTTCCTAATGAAGTTTTTGAACCGTACTTGACATTGTGAATTGCTTATTACTTGAACATAGGAAATCATATGACAAAATCCATATATGTTGCTGTTATTAGAATGATCATGATGCCCTCATGTCCGTATTTTATTTTTATCGACACCTCTATCTCTAAACATGTGGACATATTTTTCGATTTCGGCTTCCGCTTGAGGACAAGTGAGGTCCAAGCTTGGGGGAGTTGATACGTCCATTTTGCATCATGCTTTTATATCAATATTTATTGCATTATGGGCTGTTATTACACATTATATATCAATACTTATGGATATTCTCTCTTATTTTACAAGGTTTACCTTGAAGAGGGGGGATGCCGGCAGCCAGAATTCTGGCTGGAAAAGGAGCAAACATTGGAAACCTATTCTGCACAACTCCAAAAGTCCTGATACTCCACGAAACAACCTTTTGGATTTAATAAGAAATTATGAGCAAAAGAAATAGGCCAGGGGGCCCACATCCTGTCTAGGAGACAGGGGGCGCCCCCCTAGGGCGCGGCCCCCTATCTCCTGGGCCCCCTGGTGGGCCTCCGGTGTCCATCTTCTGTTATATCATCACTTTTACCCTGGAAAAAATCGTGGGCAAGCTTACGGGACGAAACTCCGCCGCCATGAGGCGGAACCTTGGCCGAATCAATCTAGGGCTCTAGCAGAGCTGTTCTGCCGGGGACACTTCCCTCTGGGAGGGGGAAATGATCACCAATGTCATCACCAACGATCCTCTCATCAAGAGGGGGTCAATATCCATCAACATCTGCACCAGCACCATCTCATCTCAAAACCGTAGTTCATCTCTTGTATCCAATCTTGTATCAAAACCACAAATTGGTACCTGTGGGTTGCTAGTAGTGTTGATTACTCCTTGTAGTTGATTCTATTTGGTTTACTTGGTGGAAGATCATATGTTCAGATCCTTTATGCATATTATTACCCCTCTGATTATGAACATGAATATGCTTTGTGAGTAGTTACGTTTGTTCCTGAGGACATGGGTGAAGTCTTGCTATTAGTAGTCATGTGAATTTGGTATTCGTTCGATATTTTGATGAGATGTATGTTGTCTCTCCTCTGGTGGTGTTATGTGAACGTCGACTACATGACATTTCACCATTATTTGGGCCTAGAGGAAGGCATAGGGAATTAATAAGTAGATGATGGGTTGCTAGAGTGACAGAAGCTTAAACCCTAGTTTATGCGTTGCTTCGTTAGGGGTTGATATGGACCCATATGTTTAATGTTGTGGTTAGGTTTACCTTAATACTCCTTTTTGTAGTTGCGGATGCTTGCAATAGGGGTTAATCATAAGTGTGATGCTTGTCCATGTTAGGGCAGTACCCAAGTGCCGGTCCACCCACATATCAAATTATCAAAGTACCGAACGCGAATCTTATGAACGTGATGAAAACTAGCTTAACGATAATTCCCAATGTGTCCTCGGGAACTTATTCCTCATTATTAGAATTTGTCCAGGCTTATCCTTTGCTACATAAAGGATTGGGCCACCTTGCTGCACTTTATTTACTTCATTTACTTTTTGCTCGTTACTATTTATCTTATCACAAAACTATCTATCACCTACTATTTCAGTGCTTGCATAGAAAACCTTACTAAAAACCACTTATCATTTCCTTCTGCTCCTCGTTGGGTTCGACACTCTTACTTATCGAAAGGACTACGATAGATCCCCTACACTTGTGGGTCATCACTTCACAAGCTCCACATAAGTGATCCTTGAGGAATTTGACATTCTCAATGCCAATGACATGCTTCTTCTTCGCAAGCGTGTGCAGATTCCTCATGCTAGCATGACCAAGTCATTGATGCCATAGCCAGCCTTCTAAAGCTTTCGCAAGTAAGCACACGGCAAGCTGTGGTCCTGTAGAGAAATCAACAATATACAGATCTCCTCTCCTAAAGCCTTCGAAGACTTTGGAATGGTCAGCTTCCATGATCACAACACAATGATATCTTCCAAAGACAACAACCATATCAAGATCCCAAAGCATTGAGACAGACATGAGGTTGTATCCTAAGGACTCAACAAGCATGACTTTGTCCATGTGTCGATCCTTTGAGATCGCAACCTTACCTAGACCCAATACCTGACTTTTGCCTTTGTCAGCGAAGATGATATGCTTCAGATGTGACGGTGATAAGGGAGCATCCATCAATAGATTCTTGTCACCAGTCATGTGATTTGTACATCCACTATTGAGGACCCACTCATTTGCTTTGGGTTGATCATCCTGCAGATGAATTAGTGCAGCTTACAAACTCATATACTTCATTAGTGAAGAATATGATATCAGTATCATCAATTCAATTTCATCAAGAAATAGCACAGATAGTTCAGTATGAGGACGTGAGAAATGACAATTCATTTCTTCATGATTAGCCTGCGTCCTTTCAGGCATTGTTCAGGTCTCAAGCAAATTCTTCAGTCGTTTTGAGCACGACTAGAGACCTGATCCTGCATAAGAGATTAGTTCTTTTTCTTCACCACCCACATATGGAGGGGTGGCAAAGAATTCAACACTCTGCGAGCACCATATGAGAAAGGTGGCATAGACGCCAGTCCACTTTGTTTCACATAGGAGGGGTTAGGATAAGCATATGAATAAGCAGAGAAATTCTTCGAGGACTTATGAACATAATGATTTGAAGAATAATGCACATATTCATAGCCGTTAGCTCTACCCTGCGAAACATAGGGGTTAGCACGATGATGATCATATGAGGACTTTGATCCTTTTGAGGAATTTGATCCACATGAGGAATTTGGTCCGTATGAGGACTTGGATCCATATGAAGAATTTGGTTCATATGAAGAATTTGATCTGGAGTTCCTTTTCTTCACAGGTGGTGTCATGAGGACATTCACCTGAAGACCTTCAAGGCAACTTTTGGGAACCCAGATGTTCTTCATAGGAGAATCGTTCCTGTAGTTAGTCCCAACATATCTAGCAAATACTTCACCATTCTGATTTTTGAACAGTTTATAGTTAGAGTCAAATGACTCATCAGACGAATGAGAAGATTCACATGTAAATCCAGATAGATTGGATGGATCAACTGGAGGTCCTTTTGCAGCAACCCATGAGGTTTTGGGGTACTGCTCAGGTTTCCAATATGTTCCATCAGCATTGAGTTTCCTCTCAAAGGCAATACCCTCTTTCCTAGGGTTTCTGTTGAGGATCTACTTTTTGAGCACATCACAAAGAGTATGATGCCCTTTGAGGATTTTGTACATGCCTGTCATGTACAATTCCTTCAGCCCTGCATCGTCAGTGATACTTGCATTATCCTCAGATGAGGAGTGACAGCAAAGACATATGAAGAATTTGTACCATTAGAAGCATTTGAACATTCAGGTGAAGAATTAGCTGTTTCACATTCAGTGCACTTCAAACATGGAGGAACAAATTCTTCCTAGGTAGTGCTGATATGTTGAGAAAGTAATGAATCATGCTCCTTCTGAAGATCTTCATAACTCACACTTAGCTTCTCAAGATCTTGCTTTCTTTGAAGAAACTCATAAGAAAGCTTCTCATGATCAGATAAGAGAGTGTTATGATGACTTTGAAGATTGCCAAACTTAGACTGAAGTCTCTGAAGATTATCAGTTGAGTTTTTTGTGCGATCCATTTCTTCACCCAACATATCATCACTCTTATTTAGCAAGTATTGAACTTTTTCCAACGCTCTTTGTTGTTTAGTGGCAAGGGAAGCAAGTTTGACATAGCTATGTCCAAATTCATCACCAGATTCATCATCACTGGCCTCGGATAGATAGCATTCAGTTACCTTTGCACTGTTTGCCATGAGGCAGGGTGTAGAGGATGATGATTCTGGTTCGAATGTCATCGCATTGAGAGAGTCCTTGTAGTCCTCAAACCAAGGATCATGACGGGTTTGATGACCTTCATAGACCTCAGAGAGACGGTCCCAGATTAACTTCGCGTGATTGAGATGCATGACATTCCTGAACTGATTTCAGGACAGACTGGAGGAGATGACATCCTTTGCTGCGAATGTCATCAGCCTCCGCCATCTTGCAGAGATCGATAAGACCGATCTCAGTGACGGTCCACATCTTACTGTCCATAGCCATGAGTCGCTTCTTCATCATGGCATTCCACCGAGGATACTCATGACCGTCAAAGATGGGACAGGATACGTTCCTCAATCCTGCAGTCGACATAACTAAAACTCCAGGCGGTTAAACCAAAATCACACAGAACAAGGGAGTACCTTGCTCTGATACCAATTGAAAGTGTGTTATATCGACTAGAGGGGGGTGAATAGGCGATTTTTATGAATCCTTCACTGAGGAATTTGCTGGTGAGGAAATTCCTAAATGAAGAACTACTTGCAGCGGAATAAGTACTCAGAAAGGAACATAGCAGAACACAAGCACAGTCATCATGATGAAATGAAGACAAGCATAGAGTACAGAAAGCGTAAACACAGGATAACACAAGATGAAGACAGACAGGCTGAAGAAATTGAACTGAGAAAATTGAGAAAATCGTCAGTCAAAAGTCCTCAAACAGATATGAACAGGCACACAACAACATACATGAGGGAATGAAAGAGTTGAGGAAATAGAACCAATTAGCTTGGTGAAGACAATGATTTGGTAGACCAGTTCCAACTGTTGTCTCAGTTGTACATCTGGTTGGAGCGGCTGAGTATTTAAACTCGAGGACACCCAGTCCCGGACACACAGTCCTCACCGTATTCTCCTTGAGCTAAGGTCACACAGACCTCGCCCAATCACTCGTGGTAAGTCTTCAGGTGACTTACGAACCTTCACAAACTTGGTCACTCGGTGATCCACAATTCCTCTTGGATGCTCTAGACCTTGATGCCTAACCGTCTGGAAGAAGCATAGTCTTCAAAAGAAACAAGCCTCATATCTACGCAGGATCAATCTCTTCAGTGATGCTCAATCACTTGGGGGTTTGTAGGTTTGGGTTTGTGTTTTCCTCACTTGATGATTTTCGCTCAAAGTCCTCGGAGAATGGGTTGCTCTCAAATGACAAGTGTCAGTTTCTCTCGGAGCAGCCAACTAGCTAGTGGTTGAGGGGGGCAACTATTTATATCCTAGGGAGCATCCCGACATGATAAGACATAAATGCCCTTGTCTGATATGACCGTTAGGTGGGTAGATATTTTGGTACCGCTGGCGCATAGCACAGCAACGGTCAGAATTTTGACTATCAAAATCCTTAGGGCTATCATGTTCCTCACTGTGTAGGAAATCCGCACTGGCGAATCCTAACCCCTCAGTCAGAACAAATTCCTCAGAGACCAGAAGAACTTCGTCTCTGTCATTGAAGAATATGACTGAACTGTATGACATTTCCAATGGCCTCACTCGAAGGGATTGGTAGGTGTAGGATTTGGAGTTGAGCATCACACGGAAATTTTTCCTTAGTATTTCCTCGACCCCCTTTAACAGTTCGGTGTTTCCTATGACTCAAGAAAGAGAAAATGAAACTATAAAAACAAAAGTCTTCACGCTTTATGTTCCTCGAATGAATACCAAGTCTTCAAGGTTACACCAATCTCTTCTCTTTCAAAGTCTTTAGAAAGTCTTCAGAAATCCAAAGTCTTGAGTCGAAGAACTTCATTTTTAGGGGTAGACATTCTCTGTAACTATCAAACTCCTCATAGACTTATATACCTGTGTACACTCACAAACGCATCAGTCCCTTAACCTATAAGTCTTCAATACACCAAAATGACTAAGGGGCACTAGATGCACTTACAGTGTTCAGCACACGTTCAACATGATGACGTCCCTCGAGCTCTTGATCCAGTTGAGGGCGAGGGAGAGTTCCGTCAGCATGACGGCATGGTGACGGTGTTGATGATGTTACGGGCGTAGGGCTTCGCCTAAGCACTACGACGATATGAACGAGGTGTTAAACTGTGGAGGGGGGCACTGCACACAGTTAAGAGAATAACTGGTATGCCTTGGGGTGCCCCCTTACCCCCGTATATAAAGGACGGTGGAGGAGGCCGGCGGCCTAGGAGGGGCGCACCTATAGGGGGAGTCCAACTAGGATTTCCAATCCTAGTTGGAGTCCCCTTCCTTTTCCAAGAGGGGGAGAGAGGGAAAGAGGTGAAGGAGAAAGAGGAAAGGGGGGGGG
>NW_025225232.1:24194-36708 GCF_018294505.1 Triticum aestivum
TATGCCGAAAAATGCCCGAACCTTTCCGAAACCTTTCCGGTGTCCGAACATAACCTTCCAATATATCAATCTTTATGTCTCGACCATTTGGAAATTCCTTGTTATGTCCGTGATCTCATCCAGGATTCTGAACAAATAATACAAATCGTCATCGAACATTAAGCGTGCGGACCCAACATGTTCAAGAACTATGTAGACATGATCGAGACACATCTCTGATGAATAACCAATAGCGGAACCTGGACGCTCATATTGGCTCCTGCATATTCTACAAAGATCTTTATCGGTCAAACCGCATAACAACGTACCTTGTTCCCATTGTCATCGGTATGTTACTTGCCCGAGATTTGATCGTCGGTATCATCATACCTACTTCAATCTCGTTACCGGCAAGTCTCTTTACTCGTTCCGTAATGCTTCATCCCACAAATAACTCATTAGTCACATTGCTTGAAAGGCTTATAGTGATGAGTGAGGGAGTCCTGGATTAGGGGGTACTTGGACAGTCGAACTATATACTTTGGCCGGACTGTTGGACTATGAAGATACAAGATTGAAGACTTCGTCCCATGTCTGGATGAGACTCTCCTTGGCGTGGAAGGCAAGCTTGGCAATTTGGATACATAGATCTCCTTCTCTGTAACCGACTCTGTGTAACCCTAGCCCCCTCCGGTGTCTATATAAACCAGAGGGTTTAGTCCATAGGACAACAATAATCATAATCATAGGCTAGCTTCTAGGATTAGCCTCTACAATATCGTGGTAGATCAACTCTTGTAATACTCATATCATCAAGATCAATCAAGCAGGAAGTAGGGTATTACCTCCATCGTGAGGGCCCGAACCTGGGTAAACATCGTGTCCCAGCCTCCTATTATCGTTAACCTTAGACGCACAGTTCGGGACCCCCTACCTGAGATCCGCCGGTTTTGACACCGACATTGGTGCTTTCATTGAGAGTTCCGCTGTGTCGTCATGATAAGGCTTGATGGCTCCTTCAATCATCAACAACGCTACGGTCCAGGGTGAGGTCTTCCCCCAGACAGATCTTCGTATTCGGCGGCTTCGCACCGCGGGCCAACTCGCTTGGCCAGCTGGAGCAGATCGACAGCTACGCCCCTGGCCAACAGGTCAGGTTTGGAAACCTGAACTACACGTCTAGCATCCATGGAGACTTGATCTTTGACGGGTTCGAGCCTGCATCAGGAGCGACGAACAGTCATGACGTGCATGACTTAGATCTGCCATCAGACGGTATTCGGGATATCGCACCTGTGGCTGCCCGGGCCCTTAATCTGGAGCAGATCACGCCATCCGAGGACGGGTGGATGGACCCCACCACGGAGGCCGCACACTCATCAGCGATAGAGCCGAACACAGACTCCACCTCCAAAGGGATCCGTCCCACCGGACCCCCAGACTTGTCTTCGGTGTTAGGTTCTGAACCGCGCGCATCCGTGCCTATCGAATCTGATTGGGCACCGATCATGGAGTTTACTTCCACGGATATCTTTCAACACTCCCTTTGGTGACGTGCTAAATTCATTGAGCTCTCTCTCTTTATCAGGAGACTCTTGGCCGAACTATGTCCAGATCGAGTGGGATGCGGACGACGAAGAAATTTGCTGCCCACCCACCACCCACTTAATAGCCACTGTCGATAACTTAACCGACACACTGGACTTCGACTCTGAAGACATTGACGGTATGGACATCGATGGTGGAGATGATCAGGAACCACCGCCCACGGGGCGCTGGACAACCAGCTCATCATATGCTATATACATGGTGGACACTCCCAAGGAGAACAACGACGACAAAAAGGACGCCATGGAGGATAATCCCCCCGGGCAGAAACCAAAGCAACGGTGCATGCGCCGCTCTAAGTCCAGCCACAGTAAAAATAGCGATAATAGCATAGGAAAAATTGACACCCGGTCGACTCCAAAGGAAACGACGACCCCATGGACCCAGCGATGGAGCAGGATGAGCCAAGGCACGCCGAACATAGTTCGGAGCAGACGCCCGATCACGGCGACCCCGAGGGTAAAACTCATCAACCTGCCTCCGACGAGGAGGATAGTCCGGACGACGACACATTCATCCCGGAAAAACACTTGGAACAAGAGAACCTCCACAGAAGGCTTATGGCCACCGCGAGGAGCCTGAAGAAGCAGAAGCAAAGGCTTAAGGCCGCGCAGGATACGCTCAACCGCAGATGGAACAAAGTGCTAGACACTGAAGAGAAATATGGCGACGATCGCCACACTAAAAGCTACCCAAAGCGCAAGCTGCTTCCTGAATTTGACGACGAGGCCAGAGAGCCCATCCCGCCGAAGAATAATACGGCCGATCAGCCGGACCGACTACCTCATGGCCGCGACAGAGCAGCCACCGATGCCGCACACAAGCTAGCACACGATTTACGTGAGCTCCTGGACAAAAAGGCCGATGCGACCAGGTCCATGTATGTATCTAGAGGACGTGCTCCGGCACAAGATTATAGCCACCAAAACGTTCATCTTGATCGAATACCAGTTCGGAATCAACCCCGAACACAACAACCATCGACAGCATGCCATGACACATCCAATTACAGGGGTGTCGCACACCCCCTGTGCTTCACCGATGAAGTGCTGGATCATGAGTTTCCACAGGGATTCAAACCCGTGAACATAGAGGCATACGACGGAACGACGGACCCTGGGGTCTGGATTGAGGACTTTATCCTTCATATCCACATGGCTCGCGGAGATGATCTCCACGCCATTAAATATCTGCCCCTCAAGTTGAAAGGACCAGCTCGGCATTGGTTGAAAAGCCTCCCTGAAAACTCAATTGGAAGTTGGGAGGAAGTTGAGTGTGCGTTCAGGGCCAATTTCCAAGGGATCTATGTCCGACCTCCGGATGCAGATGATTTAAGTCACATAATCGAACAACCCGGAGAGTCAGCTCGTAAGCTTTGGAAGAGATTTCTCATTAAGAAGAATCAAATCGTTGATTGTCCGGATGCCAAAGCCTTAGCGGCCTTCAAGCACAGTATCCGAGACGAATGGCTTTCCAGACACCTCGGCCAAGAAAAGCCAAGGACAATGGCGGCCCTAACAAGCCTTATGACCCGCTTTTGCTTAGGTGAGGACAGCTGGTTGGCCCGTACAGGCACCAGCAACCCAGGCACATCCAAAATTAGGGATGGCAATGGGAAGCCATGACGCAACAAAAACAAGCGTCAAAACAAGGAAGAGAGTCCGGACAACACGATGGTCAATGCCGGATTCAGGGGCTCTCGACCCGGTCAATGGAAAAAGCCATTTAAAGGCAGCAGAGATGTACCATCTAGCCTAAACAAGGTTCTAGACAGATTATGTCAAATTCACGGCACCCCCGAAAAACCTGCAAACCACACCCATAGAGAATGTTGGGTCTTCAAGCAGGCCGGCAAGCTAAACGCCGAACACAAAGGAAGGGAGACGCCAAGTGAAGACGAGGATGAGCCTCGCAAGCCGAACACTGGGGGACAGAAAAAATTCCCACCAGAAGTCAAAACAGTGATCATGATTTACGCAACTCACATACCGAAGAGAAGGCGCAAACGAGCACTCAGAGACGTATACGCTGTAGAGCCCGTCGCCCCCAAATTCAACCCTTGGTCGGCCTTCCCGATCACCTTCGATCGCAGGGATCATCCGACTAGTATCCGGCAGGGAGGATCAGCTGCCTTGGGGCTCGACCCAATAATTGATGGATACAATCTCACTCGAGTCCTTATGGATGGTGGTAGTAGTCTTAATCTGATATATCAGGACACTGTTTGCAAGATGGGGATAGACCCATCAAGAATCAACCAAAATAATACTACCTTTAAAGGAGTAATACCAGGCGTTGAGGTCCGCTGCACGGGCTCTCTCATATTAGAGGTTATATTCAGTTCTCCCGAAAACTTCAAAAGCGAAGAATTAATCTTCAACATCGCTCCATTCTGAAGCGGCGATCACGCACTACTCGGAAGAGCGGCCTTCGCTCGCTTCAACGCAGTACCGCACTGCACCTACCTTAAACTCAAGATGCTCTGTCCAAGTGGCGTCATCACAGTTAGCGGAAACACAGAGTGTTCCTTACGAGCGGAAGAATATGTGGCGGCTATAGCAGCCAAACACTGAGCGGCCTCTCCAACCAGAATACATGATCGGTCGTCAAGACCACGGACACGGTTAGACGAGTCCGGCGCACCGCCGGTGGTAATAGAATAGATAAACCTGAGCTGGGGTCTA
Organism: Triticum aestivum; assembly: GCF_018294505.1. Taxonomy (NCBI): domain Eukaryota; kingdom Viridiplantae; phylum Streptophyta; class Magnoliopsida; order Poales; family Poaceae; genus Triticum; species Triticum aestivum. The sequence continues at coordinate 28,466 of NW_025225232.1, forward strand.
TAGATATACCCCCATAGGCGGTGCTAGGGGCTGCGAACATGTAACAAAGCCCACAGTTCGGCTCGACTCTATTAATATAATAATATATTGCATTCTAATGATTCATTGAGAATAACCAACTCCTCGCACGATTACACTAGACTCTTTTACCTGGGTTTTTTCCTATTTACAGATGACCATCATGCTACACCCTTCCAGGATACGGCGCAACGGAGACAAAGGCACCGACGTGCAGCAGGGCCCCGCTCAAAGGTTTCTCTTTAGATTAAGCCCCTGTGTAAACCTTCTTTAATGTCCCTTGTTGTTTGATATCCCCCGGGTACTTAATACACCCACGAGGGATACTGGCGCTATTGGCATTTCACCACGTCAGATTAATGCGCGTACCTGGTAATTCAGGGTTCATTATCGAGGGCGTTACTCAGCCCAGTATATGTTACAAAGTCTGAATACCTTCGGGAGTGTTCCGCGTCGCGAGTTCGGCCTTATATGCAGCAGCTCCGAATCATGTCTTTTGTCAAATGTTGGGTTTGCCCGGCTCCTGGGTTTGCTACCTTATGTTCCATTTTATCGGTTAAGGCGGACAAAGGAGAACTACTGCGATTGTGCCCTGGTTATTCCAGATGAGCACCTCAGTAGAGAAAGCCGAAAACTGACTGTCATGATACAGCGAGAGACTGGTCAACTACTCAATGACTTAGCGGAATCTTAGGGATTCCTCCGCATTAACGAAGGACTGCTTTCCTAGTCATGTACGTACGCGCACCGAATTCGGATGAACGCGAAAGTACCAGGGGCTATATAGTAGCCCCACTGTCAAACTCCTATGGCTAAGTGAAAGTGTTAAAGCAATATTGTCTGATTGCCTAGTTCGACGTGCGATCACCTCCTTAATGGACCAAGACGTTGGATCAAGTGTGATTACGTGCCTTTTTCGAACACCCCCTCATTGTATGCGTGGGGGCTGAAGCCAACGATTGCAAACTTTCAGGTTATATACATACATAAACGTCCGCACAGGAGGCACTACAATACTTTCGGGCAAAAGTATAAATACAACCTTTATAATCAAAACAACATTGTTTTTACAATTGAGATATATGTCACTCGAACATAATACTCTTCGAGCACTGAGCCTCTATTAAACGGGCACCTTCTAGGACTTTCTCAAAATAGTGCTCGGCCAGGTCTTGGCCTCCCGTCGGATCCCGGGCTGCAATATTGGTGGCTTCCATCCCTGCCCAATATGTTTTAACACGGGCAGAGCCATCCGTGCACCCTCTATGCACGCCGACCTCTTCACAGCGTCGATACACGACACAACGCCAAGGAATTGTTGCACTAAACGAAAATAACTGTCCGGCCTTGGTCCCTTCGGCCAAAGATGGTCTACGACAGACCTCATGGCAAGTCCGGACAACCTATGGAGCTCGGCCCATGCGGCCATCCTTTCATTCAACGGTAGCGGACGCGTCGGGGAACTGAACTGCGACCAGAATAGCCTTTCCACATCATTATCTTTCTGATCTTTGAAAAACTTGGTCGCATCAGCAGTACTTTTTGCTAGGTCTGCATACGCGTCTGTAGCACTCCATAGCTGATCCAGAGGGGCATACTTCGGATCTCCAAACTTCATCCGCAACAAGAAGGGCTTCCCAGCGATGATATCTCCGGCTTGTCGAAGCTCCTCCCGAGCAGCTCAGATTTCAGAGCGCGTTTCATTGGCCGCTTCCAAGGCCTTCTTCAGGTCAGCCGCTTTTGCTTGGCTCTCCTTTTCAAGGAGCTCATATCGGCCGGCAGCATCTTTCAGCTCAACAACCATCTTGGTTATTTTTTCTTTGCTCTAGCGATGAGCAGCCTGCTCGGCTCTTTACTCTTCGGCCGCCTTTAGGGTGGCCGCATCACTTCTCCTGGCTTGTTCCTTGGATAGGGAAAGTTCCGCCAGAAGGGCCTCCATGGCAGTAGCTCCATCTGCAGCCACAACATATTATACATACAAGCATCATGCTCCTCTTAAAATATTTGCTGACAATTTACAAAATAATCACATACCATGTGCCTCGTCAAGCCGCTTGTTCACAAGCGCGATGTCGGCATCTGCAACATCGAGCTGTCGCCTCAGTCCGGCGAACTCAGCAGTCCGGTTAACCGCCGGACACTTAGCCATCTGCACATAACACAATGCGATCATTACTTGGGAGTATGATCCTCCGTTTGCCGCCTCGGGCTGGCAACCGGAGTCTCAGGGGCTACTATCCAGATAGAGCACACCTAGCGTGTGCGGTACAGCTGAAAGTTTACATATTTCTTTGCATACCTCAAGGCCTTTGAGCAGGCTTGTAAAAGATTCATTCAACTTGCTTTTGGCGGATGAAATCCTCTCAAACACTGTACTCATTAAAGTACGGTGCGCCTCTGATATAGTCGCTCGATCCAAAAGGCCCGTCAGTGTGTCCGGCTCGGTGCCGGACAATCCCGGACTCTTCTTGTTGCTCTCCCTAGGAGCCGAATATTCCGGGCTTCGAGCGACCGAAGCATTAACTTCTGGCCTTAGTGGATCAAGAGAAATCCTCCATGACGACACCTCGGGGTCGTCCGTCCCATGGGGCGGGGAGGCAGGAGGAGACATTTTTCTCTCCATCATCTCCGGAAGAAGATCCCTAGAAGACGAACTCTGTTGAGAGGGACTATGATCCGGACTGCAAGATAGGTATTGGTTATTGTTCTCAGAGATAAAGCAGGACATATTTTATCATAGTGCTTTTTCACTTACAGCTCGGTGGAGGGCTGGCCCGTTTGCGGGCGCTGCACGGTGAGGACGCCCTCTGGGGCAGGGTTCCCTAGTGAGGGTTTTTCCCTTGTTTGGGCACCTCCATTTCCATGTCTTTGGAGGCGGCCCTTTTCTTCCCGCGGGGGGAAGGAATTTTAGATTCACCTCCCCGATTATCCTCCTTCTTGGAGACATTAATTCCCCCGGTTTGGATGGGCAATGTATGAAGCACACTTTTGGCTTCTCTACTCTTCCGTTCATCCTTCCCCGATGGCACTTGATATGGTGCACGTTTAAGTATCCTAGTTAATGCAGGATTTAGCGAGCCTTCGGGAAGCGGGGCCGGACACCTGATCCTCTCCGCCTTACTTAGCCAATCCTGGCCACGGATAGTTTTCAAAATAATGTATGAAAAACATGAACAACGTGTTCGGTTGCAGAGTTACTTACTTGGGTATCTGGACGATTGTAGTTCAAGCCCACATCCTCGATGGTGTCCGGACACTTTATTCGTAATCCTAAGAATAACCGATATATCCCTTTGAGCGTCATGCCGAAGAAGTGCTGAATAGTACGCGGTCCTTCTGGGTTGAACTGCCACATCCGAAGAGGTCGATGTTTGCACGGCAGGACCTGACGGACTAGCATTACCTGAATTATTTTGATTAGGATGACATCCCTCTCAAGAATATCCCGAATGCGGCTCTGCAATGTCGGTATGTCATTAGCAGGCCCCCAGTCCAGTCCCTTGTTGGCCCATGACACCAGTTGACGCGGAGGGCCCGAGCGAAAGGCAGGGTGGCCACCCACTTTGTGCCTCGGGGAGCTGTGACATAGAACCACCTCCGTTGCCATAAATCGGACACCTCCGGGAAGGAACCTTCTAGCCATGGGGCATCGGTGCTTTTTCTTATTATAGTGCCCCCGCACTCCACATGTCGCCTGTCGATCACCTTCGGCTTTACATTAAAGTCTTGAGCCATAGACCAAAGTGTGGGGTGACATTGAGGAGGGCTTCACGCATGACGATAAATGACGAGATGTGAAGGATGGAATCCGGAGTCAGATCATGAAAATCTAGCCCGTAATAGAACATGAGCCCCCTCACAAAGGGATCAAGACTAAAGCCTAAGCCTCGGAGGAAGTGGGAAACAAATACGACGCTCTCGTTGGGTTCGGGAGTGGGGATGACCTGCCCTTGGGCAGGAAGCCTGTGCTGGATTTCGGCTGTCAGATACCTGACCTCCCTGAGCTTCTCGATGTCCTCCTCTGTGACAGAGGAGGCCATCCACCGACCTTGAAGGTTGGATCCGGACATGATCGAGGGTCCGAAGCGCTTAAGCCTGAGCTTTGGGTGTTGGAACTCGAGGTGGGGGAAGGAGCAAGCATGGGAAGAAAGGGACAGGCCTCGGTCCCTCTATAATGGGGGTGAATATCAAGCATCCTCGGCATGACCATTTGGGCCTTGCCTAAAATCGAGGAGTGATACCAACAGGCGTAGTTGGGTTACCCACGCCCGTATTGATGAGAATCCCGCGATAAGGGGAACATGATCTCTGCTTCGACAAGACGTGCCAATAAAACTGCCTCGCAACACATGTAGTGGTAGGCTGGGAAAAACGGTTCGTAACGACCGGGCCACGGCGTGATGTCACGCTAGAAAAAGTTGTCAGCAGATTAGAATTGTGGAGTATTATGCTCTCTACGGTGGTATGTGGAATTTATTTTGCAGAGCCGGACATGATTCATGTGTTCAAAATTTACATTGGAGTATTCGGAGATGGAACCCGCCTTGCAATGCCGAAGACAATCTGCGCGCCGGACTCATTGTCATTGAAGCATGGTTCAGGGGCTACTGAGGGAGTCCTGGATTAGGACGTACTCGGAAGATACAAGATTGAAGACTTCGTCCCGTGTCCGGATGGGACTCTCCTTGGCGTGGAAGGCAAGCTTGGCAATTCAGATATGTAGATCTCCTTCTCTGTAACTGACTCTGTGTAACCCTAGCCCCCTCCAGTGTCTATATAAACCGGAGGGTTTAGTCCGTAGGACAACAAGAATCATAATCATTGGCTAGCTTCTAAGGTTAGCCTCTACGATCTCGTCGTAGATCAACTCTTGTAATACTCATATCATCAAGATCAATCAAGCAGGAAGTAGGGTATTACCTCCATCGAGAGGGCCCGAACCTGGGTAGACATCGTGTCCCCAGCCTCCTGTTACCATTAGCCTTAGACGCACAGTTCGGGACCCCCTACCTGAGATCCGCTGGTTTTGACACCGACAATGAGCATTACCGAGAGGGCCCAGAGATACCTCTCCCATACACAGATTGACAAATCCTAATCTTGATCTATGCCAACCAAACAAACACCTTCGGAGACACCTCTAGAGCATATTTATAATCACCCAGTTATGTTGTGACGTTTGATAACACACAAGGTGTTCCTCTAGTATTCGGGAGTTGCATAATCTCATAGTCTGAGGAACATGTATAAGTCATGAAGAAAGCAGTAGCAATGAAACTGTAACAATCATAATGCTAAGCTAACGGATGGGTCTTGTCCATCACATCATTCGCCTAATGATGTGATCCTGTTCATCAAATGACAACACATGTTTATGGTTAGGAAACATAACCATCTTTGATTAACGAGCTAGTCAAGTAGATGCATACTAGGGACACTATGTTTTGTCTATGTATTCACACATGTACTAAGTTTCCGGTTAATACAATTCTAGCATGAATAAGAAACATTTATCATGATATAAGGAAATATAAATAACAACTTGATTATTGACTCTAGGGCATATTTCCTTCAGTCTCCCACTTGCACTAGAGTCAATAATGTTTTGCTGATCATGTTTTTCTCGTGGAAGAGGCTTAGTCAATGGGTATGCAACATTCAGGTCTGTATGTATTTTGCAAATCTCTATGTCTCCCTTCGCGACTTGATGCCAGATGGAATTGAAGCGTATCTTGATGTGTTTGGTTCTCTTGTGAAATCTTGATTCCTTTGCCAAGGCAATTGCACTAGTATTGTCACAAAAGATTTTCATTGGACCAGATGCACTAGGTATAACACCTAGGTCGGATATGAACTCCTTCATCAAGACACCTTCATTTGCTGCTTCTGAAGCAGCTATGTACACCGCTGCACACGTAGATCCTGCCACAACGCTCTTCTTGGAACTACACCAACCGACAGCTCCACCATTTAATATAAATACGTATCCAGATTGCGACTTAGAGTCATCTGGATCAGTGTCAAAGCTTGCATCGACGTAACCATTTACGACGAGCTCTTTGTCACTTCCATGAACGAGAAACATATCCTTAGTCCTTTTTAGGTATTTTAGGATGTTCTTGACCGCTCTCCAGTGCTCCACTCCTGTATTACTTTGGTATCTCCCTGCTATGCTTATAGCAAGGCATGCATCAGGTCTGGTACACTGCATTCACTAGTGCAGAACCGGGCAATAGCACCGGTTCGTAAGGCCGTTTAGTGCCGGTTCCATAACCGGCACTAAAGTGTGGGCACTAAAGGCCCCCCCTTTAGTACCGGTTCAGCACGAACCGGTGCTAAAGGGAAACCACGTGGCACGAGCCAGCTCCGGGGGCCTGGAGCCCTTTAGTACCGGTTGGTAAGACCAACCGGTACTATAAGGTTTGGTTTTTTTTAGTTTTATGATTTCTTTTTCATTTAATTTTGTGTTTCCATTTTAATTCTTTTTCGTTTGCTGGTATTTTACGATACTACACATTGTACACGTCATGCATATATATATATATATATATATATATATATATATATATATATATATAATTTCTAGTAGAACCAATCATCGAGTTCAACATGATTGTCATGATATAAGCGTTCATATATAACACCATAAAAGCAAATCACTTAAGTTCAGAACGAAGAACACGGACATGAAAGGACAAGTACTAATTAAGAGCAGCATGAAGAACTAGCTAAATCACTCCTGCTAGCTACTCTCTCTCTGGTAAAATAGCATAGAACATGTATAGCTCTCCTAATTGATCATACTGGAGCATGCCGATGAACCTGTCTCCTAATCGTGGGCTGCGCTTCTCATTGCTGCCCCTAGTACTTCCCTGCGATCATTAACAATTTTCCTCCAATCTTTTACTATTAAGCATTCATCGCTTCTAGAAATCTTGAATGCATTCATGTGCAATGCATGATATCTTGGCAGTAAGCTAACAATTGACATCTGACCTTTAGTCTCGATCCCTTGAGGCACAACTGTCATCGGGAGTCCCTGTTGAAGAACATCGTATAGTACTTAATTAATATACTTAGCAATGAAAGTTTAGCAAAAAAAATATGTACGCAAAATATGCACTGAGGACAAATAGTAAATATCTTACCATCATTCCTAAATAGATGTGACCGTAGTTCAATACCATCACTATTGGTCGCACGTTTTGAGTACTAACATTTCTAAGTGCAGGAAGAAAATTTGTCTTGATAGTATGAAGATCCTCAAGCCATGAAACATAATAACTTATTTCCTCGCAGTTTAGTTCAGCTCCGGGACAGTAGTAGGTCCTGTCTACCAAGCGCCGGACATGTTTGGTTGAATGGAGATAAGCTATCAATAGAAATTAGTTGTCAGTTATTTTTGAATAAGCAATATCAAAGACAAAAATATAGATGAGAAGAACTCACATAATGGTAGAACTGGAGGCGTCTGCACATCGACCCATATGTCTCTATTACCTTCAATATCATCTTCCGGACGAATATCAAAGGTGATAACCATACCAGGCTCAAATGCATAAGCCTTGCATAGTGCTTGCCAAGTTTTGCATTCAAAATATGTGTACGTGTGTGTATTGTATACTTTGACGTTGAAAGTATAACCATCATGCTCAGTTTTCAGGTAAGCTCTCTTTACCTCCATAGTTTCCATATCTTTGAAACCTATCTTATCCAAGACAAAAATTCTTGCATAGCACGGGATGCGCTAGTAGAATAGTGAAAATTAAAAATTATAAGTCAGGCAAATGAAGCATATATAAGTCATGCTTAATTACGAAAATAGACTTTGTCGTTGTGACTTACTGTATCGAATTCGAAAGTCTCATCCAGCTTGATGCTGAATCGCCTACCATCAACAAGGACATTTCTATCGCACTGGCCGCGCTGTCATCATAGTAATCGCACATAATGAAATTTTTTCCGTCGTCAGATGACATTTCCTATGTTCATATTAGGCGAAACATTAATCACTTACTAATTCAATTAATTCAACTACTTCTAGTAATTCAACTAAGCATTTACTAAAATAAACTAGTTATATTAGTTCAAACTAAGCATATACTAAAGTAAAGTAGTTCTATATATTAATTCAACTAGTTCAACTAAACATTTACTAAAAATAAACTAGTTCTCTATATATATTAATTCAACTAGTTCAACTAAACATTTACTAAAAATAAACT
>NW_025225233.1:0-3395 GCF_018294505.1 Triticum aestivum
TCTTGATAACCCACAATCAAGAAATCAACGTTATGATAAGAGAGACTTTGTTCCAAAGAAACATGGTAGGGAAAGAGAACCATGGGTTCAGAAACCCATGCCTTTTTCCTCCTAAACCATCCAAGAAAAAGGATGATGATGACTTTGAGTGCTTTGCTGAAATGATTAGACCTATTTTCTTACGTATGCGCTAAACTGATATGCTTAAAACAAATCCTTATGCTAAATACATGAAAGATATCATTACAAACAAAAGAAAAATACCTGAAGCTGAAATTTCCACCATGCTTGCTAACTATACCTTTAAGGGTGAATACCCAAGAAACTTGGTGATCCCGGAGTACCCACTATACCTTGCTCCATAAAAAGGAATTATGTTAAAACTGCCTTATGTGATTTAGGAGCCGGTGTTAGTGTTATGCCTCTTTCCTTATACCGTAGACTTGAATTAAGTAAGTTGACACCTACTGAGATATCTTTGCAAATGACTAATAAATCAACTGCTACACCCATCGGCATTTGTGAGGACGTGCCTGTTGTTGTTGTGAATGTTACTATCTTAACAGACTTTGTCATTCTTGATATCCCTGAGGACGACAGTATGTCGATTATCCTTGGTAGACCCTTTTTAAACACTGCAGGTACTGTTATTGATTGCAACAAAGGCAATGTCACCTTTGATGTTAATGGTAATGAGCATATGGTACACTTTCAGAGAAAACAACCCCAAGTTCACAACATAAATTCTATTGGGAAAATTCCATCAATAATTATTGGAGGTTTTGAAATTCCTCTTCCTTCTGCAAAGAAAAAGTATGATATTCTTATTATTGGGGATGTTCATATCCCCATTGAGGTAACATAGTGCCACTTCGAAATTTCTGCGGTTCCATGTGATTCGGAATGAGTTTGTTAACAGGACTTGATCAACCTTGTTAGTGGATTCCTTTTGATGATCATGAGATGGATGAAACTATAAGGCACCACCTTCTGTACCCTCTCTTTACTTCTTGTTACTTAGAATAAATAAAGTAGAAATAGTATATTTTGCCTGTTTTCTGAATTATCTATGCAATAAAAAATATCCCAAAAATAAAAGTTCTCCAAATGCCATGCCAATTTAATATGATTTTTTCTGAAATATTTGAGAATATTTGGCACTGAGAACACAGCAGGGGAGCAAGCACCTGGCCACGAGGGTCCAAGGCGCGCCCACCCCTATAGGGCATGCCCCTGCCTCGTGGGCCCATGGTGTCTCCCCTCCACTTATTCCTGCACCCACACACTCCATCTTCCTCCCAAAAAAATCACCATCCTGCTCAAGTACGAGTTCTAGCTCATTTTGCTGCGATTTTCGATCTCCTTGCTCAAAGCTCCATTCACAAAACTACTTTGGGAGATTGTTGCTTGGTATGTGACTCTAATGATCCAATTAGTTTTTGTTCTAGTGCTTTATTCATTGCAAATTCTTGCTGCCTTGGTGACCCTGTTCTTGAGATTGCATGTTAAATTTATGAGGTCCCAAGTAACTCTAATGCATGATATAGGCTCTAGGCACTTATGGGAGTGGTTGCTATCAATCATATTGAGTTTGTTTCACTTTTATTTTGAAGTTACTAAAAATTTCAGAAAATTTCAGAAAAAGATGAAGAGGTTGTTCTTGAGGGGCTCTTCTAGCCAAAGCTCCAAGGATAAGCAAGCTAAGGAGAAAGAAAAGGCCAAGTATAATCTTCCTTGCGTAGCGGAAGTAAGGCCTTGTGAGTGGCCATGTGATAATTTCTTGAGAGCAGCTGGGATTTATGAAGACTTTTATTATTTGGCTGAAAATGCGGGCCTCACCAACTTCCTCCACGACTAGATCGAACAGTCATTACCTTGTCTTGCCGAAGGCAGTGTACGCGCATTGAGGCCAGACATCCGCTCCAGAGCCTGAGCCGGAACCACCACTGGACCCCTATCGTCCATCATCTTATCAGTGGCATCCGGAGGAGATCGCCAGCCGGTGGCAGTATGATGACACTCCTCAGTATGACCCCAGTTACAACTACGGATACCAGCCAGGCTACCCATGACCATAGACCAACTTAGGACAAAAGCCTAAGCTTGGGGGAGTACGTATTCCTCACCGACTTTTCATTCATGTTCACACACTCATTCTAGTGTCGGTGCTCATACTCTTTCATTGTACTATCCATGCTAGTTTAATTTCTTTTTCTAGTTTTCTCCTTGTGTGTTAGATAAACCTAGAAGAAAACCCCAAAAGATTTCTTGTTCTTCTTTTGCTTGTTGGGAGCTTTCCCGTGTAAATAGTTTTATTTCTTTTCTTTTCTTTGGGGGTCAAGAGTAGAAGACCATAATTAAAATGTCTAGTGGCTCTTATTTGCATGATTGTTGATTTAACCAAGAGCCCATATTATCTTGTCTTCTCCCTTGAATTGAATGGTTGCAGATTCCAGCTTAGTCCAATGCACGTTCACTCTTATTATTATACACATCGTTCGGTCGTGCAAGTGAAAGGCAATAATGCTGACATATGGTGAAATGATTGGGATGAGAGAAGCTGGTATGAACACGACTTCTCTTGTTTTTGTAAATATGATCAGTTCATCGTTCCTGATTCATTCTATTATGAATAAACATGTTTGCAATGACAATTAGAGTTTATAGTTACTTATGCCATGCTTAATTAGCTAGGAGCTTATAATGGTTTACCTTGCGTGCCAACATGCTATTAAAATGGTTGTGATGTGGTATGATAGGGTGGTATCCTCCTTTAAATGAATTGAGTGACTCGACTTGGCACATGTTCACGCATGGAGTTGAAACAAAAATCAACATAGCCTTCACGATATTTATGTTCATGGTGGATTATATCCTACTCATGCTTGCACTCGATGTTGATTAATTTTAATGCATGTTCATGGCTGTTGTCGCTCTCTCAGTTGGTCGCTCCCCAGTCTTTTGCTAGCCTTCACTTGTACTAAGCGGGAATGCTATTTGTGCATCCAAATTCCATAAACCCCAAAGTTATTCCATATGAGTCCACCATACCTTCCTATATGCGGTATTTACCTGCCGTTCCAAGTAAATTTATATGTGCCAAACTCCAAACCTTCAAATGAAATTCTGTTTTGTATGCTCGAGTAGCTCATGTATCAACTAGGGCTGTCTGTATCTTCCATGCTAGGTGGGTTATTCTCAAGAGGAGTGGACTCCGCTCTTCATTCACGAGAAAATGGCTGGTAACCGGGATGCCCAGTCCCATGATAAAAAAGATCAAAGCGAATCAAAATAATTAAACAAAACTCCCCCAGGATTGTTGTTAGTTGAAGGCACTCGTTATTTCGAGCAAGCCATGGATTGATGCTTGTTGGTGGTGGGGGAGTATAAACTTT
>NW_025225234.1:0-1692 GCF_018294505.1 Triticum aestivum
GGTTCAAGTGCTTCTGTTCATGGGGTTGGCATGGTCGATCTGACGTTTACTTCAGGGAAGATCGTGCGGCTGAAGAACGTGCATTATGTCCCCTCCATCAATAAAAATCTTGTTAGCGGATCTCTTCTGTGTAGAGATGGCTACAAGCTTGTCTTTGAAGGAAATATGCCTTAGAGGCAGTAATAAAGTTGTTATTTATATTTCCTTATATCATGATAAATGTTTATTATTCAAGCTAGAATTGTATTAACCAGAAACTTAGTACAATGTGAATACATAGACAATACATAGTGTCCCTAGTATGCCTCTACTTTACTAGCTCATTAATCAAAGATGGTTATGTTTTCGAACCATAGACATGTGTTGTCATTTGATGAACGGGATCACATCATTGGAGAATGATGTGACGGAGAAGACCCGTCCGTTAGCTTAGCATTATGATTGTTACAGTTTTATTGCTACTGCTTTCTTCATGACTTATACATGTTCCTCTAACTATGAGATTATGCAACTCCCGAATACCGGAGGAACACCTTGTGTGCTATCAAACATCACAACGTAACTGGGTCATTATAAAGATGCTCTACAGGTGTCTCCGAAGGTGTTTGTTGGGTTGGCATAGATCAAGATTAGGATTGTCACTCCATGTATCAGAGAGGTATCTCTGGGCCCTCTCGTTAATGCTCATCACTATAAGCCTTGGAAGCAATGTGACTAATGAGTTAGTTACGGGATGAAGCATTACAGAATTAGTAAAGGCTCTTGCCGGTAACGAGATTGAACTAGGTATGATGATACCGACGATCAAATCTCGGGCAAGTAACATACTGATGACAAACGGAACAACGTATGTCGTTGTGCGGTTTGACCGATAAAGATCTTCGTAGAATATGTAGGAGCCAATATGAGCATCCAGGTTCCGCTATTGGTTATTGATCGGAGATGTGTCTCAATCATGTCTACATAGTTCTTGAACCCCGTAGGGTCCGCACGCTTAACGTCCGATGACGATTTGTATTATGAGTTATGTGTTTTTTATGACTAAAGTTTGTTCGTAGTCCCAAATGAGATCACAGACATGACGAGGAGTCTCGGAATGGTCGATACATAAAGAATGATATATTGGACAAAGGTATTCAGACACCAGAACGGTTTTGGGACGTTTCAGATATTTATCGGGGAACCGAGGGGTTACCAGAACACCCCGGGAAGTTATGGGCCTTAATAGGCCATAAGGGAGTAGGAGATGGCAGCTCGCAGGGTGGGGCACCGCCCCCTCTTTCCCTCTCACTCTCCCTCTCCTTCCCTCTTTCCCCTTCTTGGAATAGGAAAGGGAGACCATCTAGGATTGGGAATCCTAGTTGGACTCCCCCACTACTAGGAAAATGCTTATAGATAGAAGTTTACTAGTAGCGAGTTTTTGTGAACCCACGCTACTAGTAATTACCAGTAGCGTTGTGTAGAAAACACGCTACTACTAACATATAGCAGCAGCGTTTGTTTGTTTGTTTGGGTCGTGCTACTATTACATGGGCCGCAGGGCAGCATCTGTAGCCCACTTAGCTGCAACGTTTGTTCTGAAAAGGCGCTACAGCTGGTGGGCGTAGAAGTAGCGTGGTGCTGCAACCAGCGCTACTACTATAGCTAAAGAAAATCAGCCCGCGAGCGCTCCCGGCCGAACCTCCCCCCCCC
>NW_025225235.1:0-18170 GCF_018294505.1 Triticum aestivum
TCCTCTTCCTCCTCTTCTTCTTCTTCTTCTTCCTCCTCTTCTGCTTCTTCTTCTACTTCTTGTTTTTCTTCTTCTTATTCTTCCTCCTCCTCCTCCTCCTCCTCCTCATTTTCTTCCTCCTCCTCCTCCTCCTCTTCTTCTTATTCTTTAAATTGTGCATCTGAACACAGAAAAAATACATTGATCAGTACCGCCTTTCAGCCAAAACGCGCGCTACTGCTACACAGAAGTACATATAAAAAATACATTGATCATCAACGATCTTTTTGTATAGAATCTAAATCGTCAATAGGAATCTACCACCGATTTAAGAACCGGCGAAGACTCCTATTGCAGCCACAGATCCTACACATAGAGTTCAATGAAGACCAAATGCTTGGGATGGTTTGAGAAGTAACATACTTAAGGTGGTCAAATTCTTGTTAGGGGAGCGAGGTGGGACTAAAAATAGCACCTGCCACAACCTATTTAGTACCGGTTCGTGCCACGAACCGGTACTAAAGGTGCTGGCCGGGCACCAGCATCTTTACTACCGGTTTGTGGCACGAACCGGTACTAAAGATTCCCAAAGAACCGGTACTAAAGGTCACCTCCCACCAAGTTATTTGAACCGGCACTAATGGGAGCATTAGTGCCGGCTCATATGCCAACCGGTACTAATGTTTCACATATTAGGTCCGTTTTCTACTAGTGCTACTAAAAGGATCGAACTAAATAAAACGGTAAAGATAGGAGTGTGATGGTGATACGATACCGGGGCACCTCCCCCAAGCTTGGCATTTGCCAGGGGGAGTGCCCATACCCATGTGATTATTTCTTCGGAGGTGGTGAAGTAGGAGTTGTTGATGAAGTGGGCTTGTCGTCCGTCTTCCAAGGCATAGGCTCTCCATCATAAAAGGATGATCGAGTCTCCGGGGTCCTTAAATCTGCAGCCAAACTCATTCGCTTGAATCTATATTCATACTCACAGTTCTGGTTTTGCAGGTCATAAATCTAGGCTTGGAGGTGCTCGATTTTCTCTTAAAGCTTGAAGATGGTCTCCCCAATGACTTTGGCATCCAGCTTGTGGTTGTTGGTGAACTCCGTGATCATCATCTGGTTGCCTTTGAGTCCACGCTCCACCATCCCTTGACACTTGAAACCTTCTTGTTCCATGGCTTCGAGCTTTGTCTCCATGCTCCCGGTACGCCTTGGTCTTTCCACATCGCGGATGTGCAACACCCCCTCACGCATCTCAATGGTTTGAGGGTGATGCAGCACCTCCACAAGATAGGGGTTGATAACCCTCTCGAAAAATTTGTCCTTCGGAGCGCTTGAAGATGATATGGTGCTCTAGATCTGAAACAGAGACACCTTGAAACGAAAACAGAGGATATTTGCATGATACAGTGGTCAAAACCTTCGGGAGTATAGATAATGAATTTTTACCGACCAAAATACGTAACATACCAGAAAACGGAGTTCGGGAGGCACACGAGGTGCCCATGAGACAGGGGGCGCGCCCTACAGGGGGGCGCGCCCTCCTCTCTCGTGGGAGCCTCATGTCCCTTTCGGACTACTTCTTTCTTCCTAAAATCCTTAAATAATCCAAAACTGATGAAAATTGCCATTAGAGTTGTTTTGGAGTCGGTTTACTTACCGTACCACGTACCTATGCCTTTTCGGAGTCCGGAACGTTCTGGAAAGTGTCTCTTATGTATTCCTCAGGGGTTACGGTTTCAATAATATTAGTTTCAACATTGATAGGATTACCTGAAATATAATGTTTAATTCTTTGACCGTTTACCACCCTCGGATTTGTGCCTTCAAAGTTGTTGATTTTTATAGCACCAGAACGAGAGACCTCCTCGATGACGTAGGGACCTTCCCATTTTGAGAGAAGTTTTCCTGCAAAAAATCTTAAACGAGAGTTGAACAATAACACATAATCTCCTACGTTAAACTCACGCTTTTGTATCCTTTTATCATGCCAGCGTTTGACTTTTTCATTGAAAAGCTTGGCATTCTCATATGCTTGGGTTCTCCATTCATCAAGTGAGCTAATATCAAACAACCTCTTCTCACCGGCAAGTTTTAAGTCATAATTGAGCTCTTTAATAGCCCAATATGCTTTATGTTCAAGTTCAAGAGGTAAATGACATGCTTTTCCATAAACCATCTTATATGGAGACATACCCATAGGATTTTTGTATGCAGTTCTATAGGCCCATAATGCATCATCAAGTTTTTTGGACCAATTATTTCTAGATCCATTCGCAGTCTTTTGCAAAATTAATTTGAGCTCTCTATTTCTCAACTCTACTTGACCACTAGACTGCGGGTGATAAGGAGATGCGATTCTATGATTGACATCATACTTCGCAAGCATCTTACGGAAAGCACCATGAATAAAGTGTGAACCACCATCAGACATATGATATCTAGGGACTCCAAACCTCGGAAAAATAACTTCTTTAAGCATTTTAATAGAAGTGTTATGATCAACACTACTAGTTGGAATAGCTTCTACCCACTTAGTAACGTAATCAACAGCAACTAAAAATATGTGTATAACCATTGGAGGCAGGAAAAGGTCCCATATAATTGAGGCCCCAAACATCAAACGGTTCAATAACAAGAGAATAATTCATAGGCATTTCTTGGCGTCTACTGATGTTACCTATTCTTTGACATTCATCACAAGATACGACAAACTTACGAGCATCTTTGAAAAGAGTAGGCCAATAAAATCCAGATTGTAGTACCTTGTGTGCAGTTCTATCTCCCGCGTGGTGTCCTCCATAGGATTCAGAGTGACACTTGCGTAGGATTTGTTCCTGTTCATGCTCAGGCACACAACGTCTAATAATACCATCTACTCCTTTATAAAGGTGTGGATCATCCCAGAAGTAATGTCTTAAATCATAAAAGAACTTTTTCTTTTGCTGGTATGTGAAACTAGGCTGTATATATTTAGCAACAATGTAATTAGCATAGACAACATACCAAGAAGCAGTACGAGAAGCATTGACAACCGCTAATTGTTCATCAGGAAAGCTATCATTAATAGGCAGTGGGTCATCAAGAACATTTTCTAGCCTAGACAAGTTGTCTGCAACGGGGTTCTCAGCTCCATTTCTATCGACAATATGCAAGTCAAATTCTTGGAGCAAGAGAACCCATCTAATGAGTCTAGGCTTAGCATCTTTCTTTTCCATAAGATATTTAATAGCAGCATGATCAGTGTGAATAGTAACTTTGGAATCAACAATATAAGGTCTAAACTTATCACATGCGAACACAACTGCTAAGAATTCTTTTTCAGTGGTAGCATAATTTCTCTGGGCAGTATCAAGAGTCTTGCTAGCATAATGGATAACATTCAATTTCTTCTCGACTCTTTGCCCTAAAACAGCCCCTACAGCATAATCACTAGCATCGCACATAATTTCAAAAGGTAAATTCCAATAAGGTGGCTGAACAATAGGTGCAGTGATCAAAGCTTTCTTAAGTGTTTCAAATGCTTCTACACAATCATCATCAAAGACAAAAGGAATATCTTTTTGCAATAAGTTAGTCAAAGGCCTAGAGATTTTAAAAAGTCCTTAATGAACCTCCTATAAAAATCGGCACCAAGGAAACATCTTATACCTTTTATGTCCTTGGGACATGGCATCTTTTCAATGGCATCAACTTTGGCTTTATCAACTTCAATACCTCTCTCGGAGATCTTGTGCCCCAAGAAAATGCCTTCATTAACCATAAAGTGACACTTTTCGCAATTCAGGATGAGACTAGTGTCTTCGCATCTCTGCAAAACTCGATCAAGGTTGCTCAAACAATCATCAAAAGAGGATCCATAGACGGAGTAGTCATCCGTGAATACCTCACAAGTCTTTTCACAAAAATTAGAATATATAGCCATCATGCATCTTTGAAAGGTAGTAGGTGCATTACATAAACCAAAAGGCATATGTCTATAAGCAAAAGTACCAAAAGGGCAAGTAAAAGTAGTTTTAGATTGATCCCCCACTGATACAGGTATCTGAGAGAAGCCAAAATAACCATCTAGAAAGAAAAAATGTGTGTGTTTGGATAGCTTTTCTAGCATTTGATCAATAAAAGGTAAAGGGTAATGATCTTTCTTAGTAGCTTTAATTAACTTACGGAAATCAATTACCATCCTATAGCCTGTAATAATTCTTTACGGGATCAATTCATCTTTATCATTAGGAACAACGGTAATACCTCCCTTTTTAGGGACACAATGGACAGGGCTTACCCATTCACTATCAGCAACGGGATAAATAATACCTGCCTCAAGGAGTTTTAGTATCTCCTTTCTTACCACTTCCTTCATTTTGGGATTTAATCGTCTTTGAGGATCTCTAACTGGTTTGGCATCTTTCTCTATTGAAATTTTGTGTTAACATAATGTGGGACTAATGCCCTTAAGATCATCCTGGGTATATCCAATAGCAGCTCGGTGCTTCTTCAGAGTTTTCAATAATCTTTCTTCTTCTTTCTCTGAAAGGTTAGCATTAATAATAATAGGATATATTTCTTTTTCATCAAGATAAGCATACTTAAGATTATCAGGTAATGGTTTGAGTTCAAACATGGGATCACCCTTGGGTGGAGGGGGATCCCCAAGAATTTCAACGGGAAGATTATGTTTCAGCATAGGTTCTTGTTTAAGGAACACTTCATCTATTTCTTCCCTTTCCTTCATAAACATATCGTTTTCATGGTCTAGCAAATATTGTTCTAACGGATCAGTTGGAGGAACAACAATGGAAGCAAGACCAATAATTTCATCCTTACTAGATGGTTCCTTTTCACGATGTTGTCTACTGAATTTGGCAAAATTAAACTCATGAGATGTACCATCTATGCCAACAGTGACAACCTTCCTCTTACAATCAATCTTAGCACTAGCAGTATTCAAGAAGGGTCTACCAAAAATAATGGGACAAAAATCATCTTGTGGGGAACCAAGAACAAGAAAATCAGCAGGGTATTTAATCTCCCCACACAAGACTTCAACATCTCTAACAATCCCAATTGGTTTAATGGTGTCCCTATTGGCAAGCTTAATAGTAACATCAATGTCTTCTAATTCAATAGGTGCAATATCGTGCATAATTTCTTTATAAAGATCATAAGGTATCGCATTAGCACTAGCACCCATATCACATAAACCATGATAACAATGATCTCCTATTTTAACAGAAATAACAGGCGTTCCAACAACAGGTCTACGTGTCTTAGTGTCGGGTCTAGCAATATTAGCAGTTTCACCCAAGAAAGAGATAACATGCCCATCTAAATCCTCATCCAAAAGCTCTTTAATCATGGCAATACCAGGTTCAACATTAATTTGCTCAGAAGGTGTATATGTCCTGGTATTACTCTTACGAACAACAGTCGAAGCTTTAATATGATTTTTTATCCTAACAGGAAAAGGAAGTTTTTCAACATAAGCAGTAGGAATAATAGGATCACCATATGTAATAGTCTTCTCTTCGACTGTAATAGGTGCAACTAATTTCACTTCAACAGGAGGATTATATTTAAACCACTTCTCTTTAGGGAGATCAACGTGAGTAGCAAAAGTTTCACAAAAAGTAGCTACTATCTCAGAGTCAAGTCCATACTTAGAGCTAAATCCACGGAAAGCATTGGTATCCATAAAAGATTTAACACAATCAAACTTAGGTGTCATACCTGACTCCTTACCATCGTCGGAACCCCAATCTTCAGAGTTGTGTTTGATTCTTTCCAATAAGTCCCATTTGAAATCAATAGTCTTCAGCATATAGGAACCAGCACAGGAAGTATCGAGCAAGTTGCGATTATCAAGAGAAAGCCGAGCATAAAAATTCTGAATAATCATTTCCCGAGAGAGCTCATGATTGGGGCATGAATATAACATTGACTTAAGCTTCCCCAAAGCTTGAGCAATGCTTTCTCCTTCGCGAGGACAGAAATTATATATGTAATTATGATCACGATGAACAAGATGCATAGGGTAGAACTTCTGGTGAAATTCCAACTTCAGTCGCTTATAATTCCAAAATCTCGTATCATCACATAGCCTACACCATGTCATTGCATCTCCCTTCAAAGATAAAGGGAAGACCTTCCTTTTGACAACATCATCGGGAATACCTGCAAGCTTAAATAATCCACAAACTTCATCCACAAAGATAAGGTGTAAGTCGGGATGCAATGTTCCATCTCCTGCAAAAGGATTAGCTAGCAGTTTTTCTATCATACCTGAAGGAATCTCAAAGTGAATATTTTCATAAGGTTCAGTAGGTTGAGGAGCATCTCTTTGCTCTTCTGGTTGGGGTGAAGATACCCCAAACAAGCCCCTCAAAGGATTTGTTTCCATAGTGAAAAGTAATAGAAAATTTCAGCACACTATATAAATGTTTCCTTACCAAAAGTTCCACTCACCAAGAGCGCTACGCTCCCCGGCAACGGCGCCAGAAAAGAGTCTTGATGACCCACAAGTGTAGGGGATCTATCGTAGTCCTTTCGATAAGTAAGAGTGTCGAACCCAATGAGGAGCAGAAGGAAATGATAAGCGGTTTTCAGTAAGGTTTTCTCTGCAAGCACTGAAATAGTAGGTGATAGATAGTTTTGTGATAAGATAAATAGTAACGAGCAAAAAGTAAATGAAGTAAATAAAGTGCAGCAAGGTGGCCCTATCCTTTATGTAGCAAAGGATAAGCCTGGAAAAATTCTAATAATGAGGAAGAAGTTCCCGAGGACACATTGGGAATTATCGTCAAGCTAGTTTTCATCACGTTCATAAAATTCGCGTTCGGTACTTTGATAATTTGATATGTGGGTGGACCTGCACTTGGGTACTGCCCTAACATGGACAAGCATCCCACTTATGATTAACCCCTATTGCAAGCATCTACAACTACAAAAAGGAGTATTAAGGTAAACCTAACCACAACATTAAACATATGGGTCCATATCAACCCCTAACGAAGCAACGCATAAACTATGGTTTAAGCTTCTGTCACTCTAGCAACCCATCATCTACTTATTACTTCCCTATGCCTTCCTCTAGGCCCAAATAATGGTGAAGTGTCATGTAGTCGACGTTCACATAACACCACTAGAGGAGAGACAACATACATCTCATCAAAATATCAAACGAATACCAAATTCACATGACTACTAATAGAAAGACTTCACCCATGTCCTCAGGAACAAACGTAACTACTCACAAAGCATATTCATGTTCATTCAGAGGGGTAATAATATGCATAAAGGATCTGAACCTATGATCTTCCACCAAGTAAACCAAATATCATCAACTACAAGGAGTAATCAACACTACTAGCAACCCACAGGTACCAATTTGTGGTTTTGATACAAGATTGGATACAAGAGATGAACTAGGGTTTTGAGGTGAGATGGTGCTGGTGAAGATGTTGATGGAGATTGACTCCCTCTTGATGAGAGGATCATTGGTGATGACGTTGGTGATGATTTCACCCTCCCGGAAGGAAGTGTCCCCGGCAGAACTGCTCCGCCAGAGCCATAGGTTGATTCCGCCAAGGTTCCGCCTCGTGGCGGCGGAGTTTCGTCCCGTAAGCTTGCCAACAATTTTTTCCAGGGTAAAAGTAATGATATAACAGAAGATGGACACTGGAGGCCCACCAGGGGGCCCAGAAGATAGGGGGACGCGCCCTAGGGGGGCGCGCCCCTGTCTCCTGGACAGGGTGTGGCCCCCCTGGCCTATTTCTTTTGCTCATAATTTCTTATTAAATCCAAATTGTTGTTTCGTGGAGTATCAGGACTTTTGGAGTTGTGCAGAATAGGTTTCCAACGTTTGCTCCTTTTCCAGCCAGAATTCCGGCTGCCAGCATCCCCCCTCTTCATGGTAAACCTTGTAAAATAAGAGAGAATAGCCATAAGTTTTGAGATATAATGTGTAATGACAGCCCATAATGCAATAAATATTGATATAAAAGCATGATGCAAAATGGACGTATCATGAAGCTGGAAAGATGACAAAGGCCAAGCATCCAGCGAAGACTATCATGACTACCACTCGACCATTTGAATTGCTTCACATGGATCTCTTCGGTCCTAATCACTATTCTGCTATGACGAATGATGCTTCTCTATATGGCTTTGTTATTGTTGATGATTATTCTCGTTACACATGGGTACACATTGTCACTTACAAACATGAAGTGCAGGAAGTCTTCAAATGATTTTCCTCGAGGGCTTCAACCAACTTTGGTGTGAAGATCAAACACATCAGGAGTGACAATGGGACTGAGTTCAAGAATTCCGTTCTTGATGGCTATCTTGATGAACTTGGTATTACTCATGAGTTATCTGCTCCTTATACTCCTCAGCAGAATGGCGTCGTGGAGCGCAATAACAGAACCCTCGCTGAAATGGCTCGCACTATGCTTGATGAATACAAGACACCTCATCAGTTCTGGATTGATGCAATTAATACTGCTTGCCACATCATCAACAGAGTATATCTGTCACATCCCTAGTCTGGTATGACCTAGACTAGCTAGTCATTTGTGCATCATGTTTATATTCCATTTAAATTTGAAATGAGGATTGGTGGAACCCTCAGAATCATCTCTGAAAATGACCCAAATAAAAATTGTTCCAAAAAGGTCCAAGGAAATGTTCATGTTGCTCTCTGAAAATATTGGCCAGAGGTAAAATTCAAACAAATATTTTAGGAGCTCATGGATATTTAATTTTGGCCATTTGGCTTAATCCGATAATTATTTGCCTTGGATATATATTGTTATATATATATATATATAATATTGTCCAAAAATTATGCCAATTATAAAGGAGCTCTGGAATAATATAGTTAGCTCCTGCAAAAATTGGCATAAGGTAATAAATTGATTTAGTATTATTACTAAATCAAAACAAATGTCAGAAAAATAGAAAAAGAAAACAAAAAGGGGAAAACCCTACTTGGACTACCTGGCGCCTAACTCCTGTGCAACCCAGCGGCCTAGCAGGCCGGCCCAGCCAGCATGCGGCCCAGCCGCCTCCTCCTCTGTCGTCTTCTCCCCCTCGCCAAGCAGCTGCGTGCCGCGCGCACCGCCGTGCCGCGCCACCTCCTCCCTCCCTGCCTGCCTGTCCCCCCCCCCTCGTCGCTCTGGACGATCCCGCGCGACGCCACGCACGCCCCGCACCTCTTCTCTCCTCTCCCTCGCATTCGCTCTCTCTTCCTCCCCCCTCGTTCTCTCCCGAAACCGAACGCCGTCGCCGCCGACAAGCACCACCGCGGCCACTGCCTCCCCCTCGTTCCTCCGTCGTGTCCACGCGCTCCGCCGCTGTGGGCTACGCCTCCTCGACGAGACGCACGGCGCCGGACGCCCTGGAACGCCGCCATCGCCATCGTCTTCGTCACCGGCTGCCCGAGATCGCCGACAACGCTCCGGCCGCACCAGTGCTTCCCCGAGCCCACTGGCCTGCTCGGCAACTCCGCCGTGAGCCCTTCTCCGTTTCCCCCTGTTTCCCCCTCCTCCCCGTGCTCGTTTGCCCTGTCTAGCTAGCTCAACCACCGCGCCCGCAAGTTCCTCGCCGCCGGCCATGGCGCCACGGTGGCATGAGCCCAAGCCAGCCACTCCCGCGCGCTTCACCGTGTTCCTGGTGACGCCAGGAGGCCGTAGGAGCCCTCCGCTTCCACTGCCGTGCACCAGAACGCCGCGGCCGCAAGCCGCCGAGCTCCGGCCGCCGCCGCGAGCTTTGCTCCGGCGAGCTCCGGCCTCCCCAGCTCCTCCCACCTGCCCCTCCAGGTGCGCGAGAGCCCGGGCTACGCCCCGGTGCTCTCCGACGCCGTCCCCGTGGCCGGTATCGTGGACGCTGCCGCGTCCAGAGGTCGCCGCCGATGACCTCGCCGGCCTGACGGGTGGGCCCCGTCGGCCAGGTGATTAGCTTAGTGCTAATCACTGTTAACTAACCCCCCCTGACACTGACAAGGGGCCCCAGCGCCACTAACCTTTTTAATTAGGATTAAACTAACCCTGTTTAACCCCCTGACACTGGCGTGTGGACCCCACACGTCAAGTTTGACCCCAGTCAGCCGCAATTGACTGCTGACGTCGTGCTGATATCATGCTGACGCATTTATATATTTTCTAGAATTAAAATAATTCAGGAAATTCCAGAAAATGATTTAAACTTCAAAAATTCATAACAATTCAACCGTAGCTCAGATTAAAATAATTTATATATGAAAAATTATCAGAAAAATGTAATCTATCCATATGTACTAGTCTCATGCATGACAAACCAACTTATACATGCTGAATATGGGAAAACACATTATGTCATATATAAGAGCCTACTTTGGAAGTGCATTTGAGCCTTTGGGTTCAAATGGATTTCAAACCAAATGATTACTAGTTGCATTAGCTCAAACAACATCACATCTTCATGCCATGTTCATGCATCATATTGTTGCATATGTTTGTGTATTGATTGCCGACACTGTTCCTTCTCGATAGGTCCTGCTCCGGAGTCCGTTCCAGAGTGCCTGTCTATGAAGCAGTGCCTCCCTTGTTGATTTACCAGGAAAGCAAACCCCCTTGTTCATTCCGATACAATCCTACTCTCTCGCTCCTGCTCTCAGTTATTGCATTAGGACAACAACGATTCATCTGCTACTTTGTGCTGCGGAAGTTGAACCCATTCCTCTGCATGACCTGTCATTGCCACAGTAAATAGTTGAAACCCACTAGCATGTGTAGGAGTTGATTGAGCCATGTTGTGTTCCTACCATGCTATGCCTGTCATTGCTTAGAGTTGTGTCAGGTCTAGTTCATTGGGAATGAATTGGAGTGTTACGATATGTTCTGATGCTGAGAGTGAAGTGTGTGAACACGATTTGGTAAAGGTAGCGGTGAGAGGCCATGTAGGAGTACATGGTGGGTTGTCTCACTGGAACCGTCCTTAAGCACTGAGTTCTATGTATGTTGTCCAATGACTCGATACTACCACACATTGGGTTCCGGTAACTCGACCCCTCTCGACTTATTAACCAACTTGGTCTCTGTCCAGGAGTCGCAACTAGTTTCTGGTGTTTGTAGGTAGTGCTATTTTTCTACCAAGTGGCACCCGGCAGGGTGGTCTTGGGACAGACTAGGCACACGTGGCCTGGTGTACCGAGTGGCACCCGGATGGTGGGCTCGGGAACCCTGCACACATCGTTTGGGGCCGTGAGCGACACCCCGGCCGGATCTCCTTGCGGATGGAACCCGAATAGGCGATAAACCTGGACTAGAGTCTTGTGTGGTTAGTCAGGTCGTGGCCGACACCCTCGCCAGGCTTTGGCTTGAAGGTTGCCGAGATACATGACGTGTACATGGCGGTAAGTGGCGAGAGCGTGTGTGAAGAAGTACACCCCTGCGGGGTTAACATGATCTATTCGAATAGCCGGGTCCGTGGTTATGGACTTCTTGGATGCTTACATGGTACATAGACAACTTGAAGTGGATACTCTAAAATGCTCAAGACAAGTGTGAGTGCTATGGATGGCCTTCTCGTAGGGAGACGGGGATGAATCCATAGTAGTGTATTGTGTGGTGATTAGTGGACTCGTGTACGTTGTCTCACCTCAAGAGTTTTTGGTAGTCGTAGAACAGGTTAGCCACAGAGTCAAAGCTGGCTTGCTGCAACTAAACCCCACATTACCCCCTTGATACACATGCATGTATGATAGGATCTGATGTAAGTCTTGCTGAGTACCTTTGTACTCATGTTGCTTTATTTATGTTTTTGCAGCGGAGACTTCGGTCTTACTGGTGTTCTCATGGACTTCGACAAGTAGCTTGTACCTCAGCTACGATCTTGATCGGACGTTGTAGATAGTCAGGCTTTCAGCCTTTTTCATTTATAGATGTCTGTACTCAGACATGTAATGCTTCCGTTTGTTGCTTGATTGCTCTGAATGTTGGGTCATGTGACCCCTGTTTGTAATAATGCTATGATGGCTCTTCTGAGCCTTTATCTATATGAGTTGTTGAGTTATGCTGTGATGCCATGTTGTACAACACATACTTGCATGTTATGCGTATGTGTAATGTGTATTGCTATGTGTGGGATCTGACTATCTAGTTGTTTATCCTTAGTAGTCTCTCTTACCGGGAAATGTCTCCTAGTGCTTCCACTGAGCCCTGGTAGCTTGCTACTGCTCCGGAACACTTAGGCTGGCCGGCATGTGTCCTTCTTCGATCGTGTGTCTGTCCCTTCGGGGAAATGTCACGCGATGAATACCGGAGTCCTGTTAGCCCGCTACAGCCCGGTTCACCGGAGTCCTGTTAGCCCAGTGCTACAGCCTGGATTCACTCGCTGATGACCGACACGTTCGATGCTGGGTCATGGATGCCTGTCCCTGTAAGTTAGTGCCACTTTGGGTTTACGACTAGCCATGTCAGCCCGGGCTCTTTATCATATGGATGCTAGCGACACCATCGTATACGTGTGCCAAAAGGCGCAAACGGTCCCGGGCAAAGGTAAGGCGACACCCGTGGGGATACCGTGCGTGAGGCCGCAAAGTGATATGAGGTGTTACATGCTAGATCGATGTGGCATTGAGTCGGGGTCCTGACAGCGTTGGTATCAGAGCCTGACTGCCTGTAGGATTACCAAGCCAAACTGGTCGAAGTTGAGTCTAGAAATTCTTTAGTTATGTAAGGGAATTGATTGTGGGAAGGAACGTAAGGCTCTTTTTACTCCTTATACCTCATGGCCTTCTGACCTGAGTCATCCTATCTTTTCTACGGGGTTAAGGAACTAGGCTTTCTCTTCCGTCTATCAGGATCACGTGTTACTACTCCGTAGTCCCATAGGATTGGTTGATCAGAGTCATACCCCAGTTTCGAGTACTTCCGGTGTAGTCTGTTTAGTACTATCCCAGAACCTTGAGTGGTGATGTTGAGTTGTTATACTACCCCATTTTTAGCAGGATGTCTCATTCTGAGCATTTTACTGCCGTTATGCTGCTGGAATTTCCCTAGGAGTTCGAGAGATACTAATTCCTTGTCCTACATTCTACAGTCTATAGTTGATGCTGACTCCGTCCCTGGTTTCGTTTCTCAGGATGTCATCAAGTTCTATTATTCGTAGCCAGAACCATGAAGATGGTAGGGATGAGGATCCTCCCGACCCGCCTTCGTTGATAGAGTTCATGTTAGAAATGGAGAGGAACAAGCGTGAGTCTAACCGTTTGTTGGCACGTATCGAGGAGAACACCGTACATCGGTCCAATAAGTCTGCGACCATTCATGACTTCATTCGCTTGCACCCACCTACCTTTCATCATTCCATCGAGCCACTCGATGCAGATGACTGGCTCCGTAGCATCACTCATAAGCTGCGTTCCGCGAGCGTAGCTGAAGATGACAGGGTCACCTATGCTGCATACCACCTGGAAGGTCCTACTAGTCTTTGGTGGCAGAACTATGAGGCTATGCTTCCAGCTGGCCAGAATCCTACTTGGAGAGATTTCACTGAGGCTTTTCGCGAGCATCACATTCCCCAGGCCCTCCTTGATCGCAAGAGAGAAGAGTTCTGTAGTTTCACCCAGAGTAAGATGGCTGTTGATGCTTACGGTAGAGAGTTTGAGAACCTCGCCCGCTATGCCACAGAAGAAATGTCCACGGACGCCAAGAAGCAGGCTAGGTTCCGGAAGGGTCTCAACCCCAAGTTGTGTCGTGATCTCCAACTACATCATTGTGATACATTCCAAGCCCTACGAGAGACAGCTTAGCTCACCTACGAGAAGTATCGTAAGCACGCCCGTGATTTGGGATCTTCTTCCGGTTCTAGTTCTCAAAAGCGCCGGATTTGGGTTCCAAACTCCGCTCTTCCTTCCGGATATGCACCGAGGCCATCCCATGTGGTGCCTCCCCCAGCTCAGCCATATGTTCCACCCAGGCCTACTGGTAGACCGTTTGTCAGTGCGGGTCCACGTCCAACTTCAGGGACTTGCTTCACATGCGGGAAGCCAGGACACTATGCACGTGACTGCTCTCAGACTAGTTATGCTCCACCCCAGCCCGAGAAGACTGTTGGCTGTGTTAAGCCATCACGCAAGATGATCAGTGTCAAGTCAGCCCCCACTGAACGTGGACGTGTGCATCACGTCTCAGCTAAAGACGCTCATGATGATCCGGATGTCGTTCTTGGTACACTCCTTGTCAATTGTCACCCAACATCGGTTCTATTCGATACTGGAGCATCTCATTCCTTCATTTCTGAAGGCTATGCTCGTTTGCACGACATGTCATTTTGTGATATGCCAACTCCGCTTGAAATCCAAACCCCAGGGTCTAGATGGCAGACCACCAGAATTAGCCATGGTAATGAAATCCTTGTTGATAGACTTGTATTCCTTGCATCATTTGTAGCCCTCAAGTCCTCAGATATTAACATCATCTTGGGTATGTACTGGATGACAGCTCATCATGCCAAGATTGATTGTTACACAAGATCTGTTCAGCTTACACACCCATCTGGCAAGATAGTCACTGTCTCCACTAGAGTTGCAAAGCGTCAGCTCTATTCTCTTAATGCCAGCCCTCTTCCAGACCTTGAAGATATCCCGGTAGTCCATGACTTTCTGGATGTCTTTCCAGAGGAACTGCCAGGTGTTCCCCCTGACAGAGATGTAGAGTTCATCATAGATCTTATCCCAGGAACAGCTCCAATCTCTAGGAGACCTTACAAGATGGCACCCTTAGAACTAGCCGAGCTTAAGAAACAACTTGGTGAGTCCTTGCAAAAGGGTTTCATCCGTCCTAGTTCTTCTCCTTGGGCTTGCCCCGTCCTCTTCGTCAAGAAGAAGGATGGTACGGACCGGATGGTTGTAGATTATCGTCCCGTTAATTTGGTCACGATAAAGAACAAGTATCCGCTCCCCAGGATCAACGACCTGTATGATCAGCTCGCTGGATCCTCAGTCTTCTCCAAGATGGATTTGAGGTTAGGATACCACCAAATCAAGATCAGAAACGAGGACATTCCCAAGACAGCTTTTGTCACTCGTTATGGTCAGTACGAGTACACCGTCATGTCCTTTGGCCTAACCAACGCCCCAGCCACATTCTCCCGCTTGATGAACTCGATCTTCATAGAGTACTTAGATAAGTTCGTCGTGGTTTACCTCGATGATATTCTTATTTACTCGAAGAACGAGGAAGAGCATGCCGAACATCTTAGACTTGTTTTAGAAAAACTCAAAGAGCACCGTCTTTATGCCAAGTTCTCTAAGTGTGAATTTTGGTTGCCAGAAGTGACCTACCTAGGCCACGTAATCTCTGGTAAGGGCATTGCTGTCAAACCCGAGAGAGTTAAGGCCGTTCTCGATTGGACTCCACCTGAAACCGTTAAACAAGTTAGGAGCTTCCTTGGTCTAGCCAGCTATTGTCGCCGCTTTGTTGAAAACTTCTCTAAAGTAGCCAAACCCCTCACGGAACTTCTCAAGAAAGATAAAAAGTTCGAGTGGTCCCCATAGTGTGAGTACAGTTTTCAGGAACTGAAAAGACGCCTGACTTCTGCTCCCATACTTGTGCCACCGGATTTTACTAAAGACTTTATTATCTACTGCGACGCCTCACGACAGGGACTAGGTTGCATTCTTATGCAGGATCGTCATGTGATTGCCTATGCATCTCGACAGTTGCATCCACATGAGGATAATTATCCTACACATGATCTAGACCTTGCAGCCATAGTCTATGCACTCAAGACCTGGCGACATTACCTTCTTGGTAAACGTTGCGAGATCTACACCGATCACCAGAGTCTCAAGTATATATTCACCCAACCGGATCTGAACCTTAGGCATAGGCGTTGGTTGGAGTTAATCATAGATTATGATCTAGGGATTACCTACACCCCAGGCAAAGCCAATGTCATGGCTGATGCGCTAAGTCGTAAATCCTATTGCAATAATCTCATGTTGCAGCAAGGCCAACCACTTCTCCATGAGGAATTCTATAAGCTTAATCTTCACATTGCTCCTCACGGATTCCTTTCTACCTTGGTGGCGAAACCTACCCTTGTGGATCTTATCATAGAAGCCCAGAAGCATGATACGGGGATTACCCGGATCAAGAGAAACATTGCCAAGGGTATTGCTGGTAGTTTCTCTATAGATGATCGAGGTGTTGTTTTCTTTGGGAACCGCCTGGTGGTCCCCAAGAAGCAACATCTGCGACAATTGATTCTTAAGGAGGCGCATGAATCTCCTTTCACGATTCATCCCGGTAGTACTAAGATGTATCAGGACCTACGCCAGAGCTTCTGGTGGACTAGGATGAAGAGAGAAATCGCTGAGTTCATTGCTAAATGTGACGTTTGTCGTCGCGTTAAGGCAGAGCATCAAAGACCTACTGGCACCCTTCAGCCTTTAGTTATTCCTGAATGGAAATGGGATAAATTTGGTATGGACTTCATCACCGGTTGTCCCAGGACCAAGAGAGGGAATAACGCTATCTTCGTAGTCGTTGATCGTCTTTCCAAAGTGTCTCACTTCCTTCCTGTTCGAGAGAGTATCACTGCTAGTCAGCTTGCTGACTTATACATTTCTCGAATAGTGTCACTTCATGGTGTTCCACTAGAGATCAATTCAGACCGTGGCAGTCTTTTCACTTCTCATTTCTGGGAGAGTTTCGAAACCGCCATGGGAACCCATCTTTCCTTCAGTACCGCTTTCCACCCTCAGTCGAGTGGTCAGGTGGAACGGGTCAACCAAATTCTCGAAGACATGCTTAGAGCTTGCGTTATATCATTCGGTATGGATTGGGAGAAATGTCTTCCTTTTGCCGAGTTTGCTTATCACAATAGCTATCAATCCAGCCTCAAGAAAGCTCCTTTTGAGGTTCTCTATGGACGAAGATGTCGAACACCTTTGAACTGGTCAGAAACCGGTGAAAGACAATTCTTTGGACCGGACATGATCCAGGAGGCAGAAGAGCAAGTTCGCATCATTCGTGAGAATTTGAAAACAGCCCAGTCTCGTCAAAAGAGCCAGTACGATCGTCATCATAAGGATATGACTTATGAAATTGGCGACCAAGCTTACCTTCGGGTTACTCCTTTGAAGGGTACCCATCGTTTCGGTATCAAGGGCAAGTTGGCTCCTCGTTACATTGGTCCTTTTCGCATTCTCGCTAAACGAGGAGAGGTTGCCTACCAATTGGAACTACCCCCACATCTTTCTCGAGTTCATGATGTCTTCCACGTCTCTCAACTCAGGCGTTGCTTCTCGGATCCCATCCGCGGAGTGGACCACGAAACGCTTGATCTCCAAGATAGCCTGACATACCGAGAGTACCCGGTTCGCATTCTTCATCAAGCAGAGCGTGTTACCCGACGTCAGAACATCAAGTTTCTCAAGGTTCAGTGGTCTCATCATTCCGAGAGAGAAGCTACTTGGGAGCGAGAAGATTGTCTTCGACTGGAGTACCCCGCTTTCTTTCCGTCGACCCCTGAATCTCGGGACGAGATTCTTTCAAGTGGGGGCGAGTTGTCACATCCCTAGTCTGGTATGACCTAGACTAGCTAGTCATTTGTGCATCATGTTTATATTCCATTTAAATTTGAAATGAGGATTGGTGGAACCCTCAGAATCATCTCTGAAAATGACCCAAATAAAAATTGTTCCAAAAAGGTCCAAGGAAATGTTCATGTTGCTCTCTGAAAATATTGGCCAGAGATAAAATTCAAACAAATATTTTAGGAGCTCATGGATATTTAATTTTGGCCATTTGGATTAATCCGATAATTATTTGCCTTGGATATATATTGTTATATATATATATAATATTGTCCAAAAATTATGCCAATTATAAAGGAGCTCTGGAATAATATAGTTAGCTCCTGCAAAAATTGGCATAAGGTAATAAATTGATTTAGTATTATTACTAAATCAAAACAAATGTCAGAAAAATAGAAAAAGAAAACAAAAAGGGGAAAACCCTACTTGGACTACCTGGCGCCTAACTCCTGTGCAGCCCAGCGGCCTAGCAGGCCGGCCCAGCCGCCTCCTCCTCTGTCGTCTTCTCCCCCTCGCCAAGCAGCTGCGTGCCGCGCGCACCGCCGCGCCGCGCCACCTCCTCCCTCCCTGCCTGCCTGTCCCCCCCCCCCTCATCGCTCTGGACGAT